>NC_084882.1:6049630-6162130 GCF_023558435.1 Drosophila sulfurigaster albostrigata
TGCAAATGTGTTTAAAGTGTAGAAAAATATTATTTTTTAAAACCCATCGTCGTTTAGCCGCACCAGCACTTCGCCGGAGATCGATCACCGCCGCAGGAGTTCTGGGGGTAAGTTTGATAAACAATAACAAAAACCAAAAAAAGTACGCATGGTACAAATATCTATGTTTTCGCACAATTCGCACAAGAAAATTTAAAGCAACTAAACGAACCTAAAGAAATGTTATATAGAATAAATGAAGATTTGATAAAAGTTGCTCAGAAAATTAATTCGTAATAAATAAGAGAAAAAAAAAAAAAAAAAATAATGAAAACGAAAAGAATGAATTATAGCCGTTGCAAACAAAACAAAATTCAAAATAAATAAGTTATTCAATTATTATCTTTACAAAAAATTATTATGCAAAAACAATTAAGCAGAACAAATACGACACAAATATTTAAAGAATTTTTTTTTAATACAAACAAAAAAAAAATATACAAAAATAATTAGATTTAGAATTTATATTAAATTATTATATTACATTATTATATTATTATTATTATTGTCAACATTGCTTTATACTTGAATGTTTTATCTCTTTATATTTGTTTCCTTAATTAAAACAATTTAATCATGAAATAATTACTCTTTTGATTAGCCAAACCGGTCCGTAGGCTCCACCGTCGTAGGGCACATAAGGGATCACCAGAGCCATGCTCTGAGGCAGTGATCTTAGGTTGGGTGGGGATCCTTGTCACGCAACACCAGTGACAAGATGTTAGCTTGAATCTCGTACTCTATCTTCTTCTCTCTCTCTCTCCCTCTCTCGTTTTTTTTTTGTTCTCTTTCACTCTCTGCAGAGGCAACTTTAGTTTTTTTTATTTCTCTTCCGGTTAGTGTTCTAGCTTTTCTTTATGTCGCAGCACGCTCAATTCTAATCTTTTTTAATAATAGTGCTCAGCGAAAAGGATAGATTTGTGGAAGCAAGACCACCACCCCCAAAGCCGACGAGCTAGAGCCGGATACTAAAGCGTGCCCGCACCCACAGATCGTCCGTCCGTCCTTGCGGCGTGTATCGTTGCACGTTACAGAGATTATTCATTATTATTAATAAGAAAAGTGGCGCCCAACGTGTAGGGCCTTATTGGGTACAGTAATAACTCAGCAAGACTCTCGCAATGAAAATTCTAAAGTTGGCCTTTTGTTTCAGAGTTTTTGTTTTTCCTTTTTTTTATATTTCAAACTTTTTAAAAGAATTCGTCGTTAATTTCCTAATAGCTTTGGAAGACAAAACAGAAAATTTTGTTTTTCGGATTTGGCCACTATTTAAAGTTGGCGTCTGAATTCTATCTCCTCTTCTATCAAATGGGTCAATAATGGAGTATCACTTAATGAGAGGAAAAACAGAAGAATTCAACTCCGGTGGATATTCTGGCCCTTGTTATAAGATACTCACGTTATCGACACAGGATAATCTGCACAAAGTTCAAACGGTGGATTATGTGGACATTTTAATTAAAAGTGTCACAACCCCGTATGACTTTGGCAGACTTCACTTCAAAACTTTAGAAGCTTTAGTTCTTGGAAGATTTAATTGGAACACAACAAGAAGATTTCTGATCGTTCTGTTGTCCGTAAATCAGCTAAGATTCTAAACGCATCCCTCTGTCTATTTATCCTTTGCACGAGAATTTTTAGTTATTAAAAGTTCGAGTTCGGCTAAAAATATTTATGAATTATTTCTTTATATTTCTACGTTATTTTTGGGTCCTTTGAATAGTACCATTCTTTTTTTTTATGTTTTTAATTTTATTAATTTTTTATTTATATACATCTTTCGTTGGCTAGTAAATTTTTGGTTTTTTCGTCTGTTGATAATTTTCGATTAAGATCGACTCTGCGAACATTTATTAGCTCTATAGTTTGTTTCTTTCTCTTTGAAAAATGAGTGTTGCTCGATCGCCGAACAAGGGAGCAATGGGCTTGCCTATCGCTTCATGTCCTTTATGCAAGAAGGAAATTAAGTCTCTTGCAGAGGCGTATAGAACCGCATGCAACCACGAGTTCCACAAAAAGTGCATAGAATTGCATTTTAAAACGAAGGACAAATGCCCAGTTTGTCAAGTGCTATTCAGGCCAGTTGAGCCATCGAATACTCAAGGGTTGCAAACTCGCTCACAGTCTAAAAGCCGTCAGGCGGAAGAGCGGAGTAGCGATTCAGTGACGGATGACGTTGTTAGCACATCGCAAGGGAGATCGAACATACGCGTAAGTGATTCAGAGATTCCTGAATCCGTGAATGCTCTTTCCTTGCTCGCTATGGAGAGCAGATTGCTCACTACTCTCTCCGAGAGGATGGCCGAACTAATTCAGAGTTCGGTCGTAGATAGGGTGCAAAGGTTGATCGCGACTCCAGCAAATATCGATACTAGAACCAGCACACCTCCAACAGGGCAGAGAATGGAAAGTAGGCCTGGATATGTCAGAGAGCAAGACTTCAATGCTGACCCTGCAAGGATCAATTCTGGCACTCCAATGTCGCAGGTATCCGACCTATTAAGTAGGCCAGACAAGGTAGTGCAAGTATTGAATGGTTGGAAAATGAAATTCTCTGGAACAGGAGTATCCGTTGACAATTTTATATATAGAGCAGAGGCACTCACCCATCAGACATTAGGCGGGAATTTTGTTGTTCTATGTAAGCATGCTAGCTTACTATTCGAAGGCAAGGCCCTCGAATTCTATTGGCGTTACCACAAAAGCGTCTATGATGTGAAATGGGAAGAATTGTGCGCAGCCTTGCGATCACAGATCAAAATCGCACGAGACGATTGTGACATAGAGGAGCTTATTAGGAACAGAAAACAGAAACCGAATGAATCGTTTGACAGTTTTTACGAAGGCTTATCTGTGTTAATAGATCAGTTAGAAGTGCCGTGGTCTACTCTGAAGGTCGTTCGCGTCCTTAAAAACAATTTAAGGCCTGAAATACGGCATGAGCTGTTAAATGTAGACGTAAAAACTGTGTCAGATTTGAGGGAGATATGCCGTCGACGCGAAACCTTTTTGGACGATGTTTAAAAGTCTCACGGCTACGTAAAAAGGACACCATTTAGACGTGAAGTCGCAGAGTTTGTAGATTGTCAAACTCAGAGTATTGAGTCAGAATGCGAAAGCGAGTTAGACATAGAAGCTCTATCCTTGGTATGTTGGAATTGCCGTAAGGAAGGACACCGATACCAGGATTGCGTATCAGACCGAAGAGTCTTTTGTTATGGCTGTGGAGCAGCTAACACGTACAAGCCGAGTTGTGGCAAGTGCTCAAAAAACTCCAAGCCCGGCACATCGAAGTCAGCGTACAAACCGAAGACTTCGAGTGCCTCACGAAGCCAAGCGACAATGACGGACGAGTGACGGAAGTCTCACAACTTCCACCATACACTTTACCAAATGTGAAAATTTTACCGGACTTACAGAACGATGGCAGCTTATTGCTACATCAAAAAATACCAATATTGAAAGAGAAAACCGTTCTTACAAATGATTTTTCACCTGATTTGACGAAATCCAAAACTCGAAGCACAAAGCGCATTAAATCGTTTTGGCAGCAGGTCAAAAAGTGTGTGCTTGGGTTAGAACACATAGGCACACTCTCACCTGGATCTAGTGATCCTCGACCATTTTTGTCCGTTCGAATTCTCAATCGCACTGTGTACGGTCTGCTGGATTCAGGGGCTTCAATAAGTTGTTGCGGAGGAGCGCTAGCAAAAGAAATTATTGAGAATAAAATCGCATTTAAGGAAATTAAGAAAAGCGCAACCACTGCCGATGGAAGTCTTCAGCAAGTTGTAGGGCGGATGAAAGTCAAGGTAGAGTACGCTAACCTTGAAAAACTCTTAGAAGTTTATATTGTTCCATCCCTGAAACAAGACCTGTATTTGGGTATTGATTTCTGGAAGCTTTACGATCTTCTTCCGAAAAATCTAGAAGTAGCCAGTGTCGAAGATTTTAACACCAAAGTCGAAGAGGAGGACCAACATGAATTATCGAGCAGTGACAGGGCCAAGCTAGCTCTTGTGATAGAGTGTTTTCCGTCATTTGCTCGAAAGGGATTAGGTAAGACGAATTTAATTTCGTATTCTATAGAAGTGGGCGGCGCTAAGCCTATTAAGCAGCGACATTTCCCAGTCTCGCCTGCTGTAGAAAAGGCAATGTATGCGGAAATAGACAGGATGCTGGAACTGGGAGTGATAGAAGAGTCAGAAAGCGCCTGGTCTTCTCCAATCGTTATGGTAACAAAACCAGGCAAAGTGCGAATCTGTTTAGATTGCCGTAAAGTTAACAGCTTCACGGAGAAGGATGCGTATCCACTTCCTCAGATTAACGGCATTTTGAGTAGACTCCCTAAAGCTGAGTTCATCACCAGCTTAGATTTAAAAGATGCGTATTGGCAAGTGCCTCTCGATGTTCAAGCCCGAGATAAAACGGCTTTCACTGTCCCTGGTAGGCCGTTATATCAATTTAAAGTTATGCCTTTTGGATTATGTAACGCGACTAGCACTATGTCGAGATTGATGGACAAGGTAGTACCGGCCCATCTTAGAAATGAAGTATTTGTATATTTAGACGATTTGCTTATAGTCTCATCTAGCTTCAATGGCCATTTGGAGGTGTTGAGAGAGATAGCTCTCCACATTGAGCGTGCAGGTCTGACAATCAACATTGGCAAAAGTCATTTCTGCATGCGGCGTGTGCGCTATTTGGGCCACATAATCGGAGACGGTGGAATTAAGACTGACCCAGAGAAAGTCAGAGCAATAAAAGATTTTCCACTTCCGAAAACATTACGAGGTTTGCGTAGTTTCATGGGTTTGTGCGGTTGGTATCTCAAATTCGTTCCGAATTTTGCCTCGTTAGCTTCACCTTTAACCGATTTAATGACCACTAAACGAAGATTTAGTATGACACCGGAAGCTTGCACAGCATTCGACGTGTTGAAATCACGCCTTAGTGAAGCTCCCGTGCTATGCAGCCCTGATTTTACTAAGCCATTCGCAATACATTGCGACGCTAGTAAATCTGGCGTTGGAGCAGTATTAGTTCAATTGAATGAGAACGGAGATGAACGTCCAGTGGCTTTCATTTCGAAAAAACTCAACAAAGCTCAACGCAATTACACTGTCACCGAGCAAGAATGTTTAGCAGCGATTGTAGCACTGAAGAATTTTCGTGCTTACGTGGAAGGTCACGAGTTCACCATTGTGACTGATCATGCTTCATTAAAATGGCTGATGTCCAACCATGATTTAAATTCACGTCTAGCTCGTTGGGCATTATCGTTACAAAGGTATCGTTTTAAAATAGAACATCGGAAAGGCTCTATGAATGTGGTACCAGATTCTCTGTCGAGAGTGAATGAAGATGGCGTGGCTGCCATAGACTTACGACAGGGTTTAATTGTGGATTTAGACTCGCCACATTTCAAGTCTCAAGAGTACTTGGAGTTGCTCGATAGCGTAAAAGCTAATAGTACAAATTTTCCGGATTTAAAAGTTGATAGTGGCTACGTGTATCGTAAGGCTGAGCATTTGACAGGAGAGCAGATACACGACGAGTACGCCTGGAAACTCTGGATACCAAAAGAATTGGTCCCTGAAATTCTTTTCCAGTCGCATGACAGTCCTTTGTGCTCACATGGTGGTATCCACAAAACCCTCGAAAGAGTGAGGAGATATTATTTCTGGCCTGGTCTCGTTTCCGATGTTAAAGCTTACATTAACGCTTGTGAAGTTTGTAAAACTACGAAAGCACCAAATCATGCTCTGAGACCTCCTTTGGGTAAAGCTCCTGAAAGTCAGCGGTTTTTCCAACGCCTTTTATTGACTTTCTTGGACCGTATCCCCGATCAAGGAGTGGAAATATTGGAATATTTATAGTACTCGACCATTTCTCAAAATATGTTTTCCTTAAGCCAGTAAAAAATATAAACGCGGCTCTTGTAATTAAATATCTAGAAGGAGAACTATTCATGACTTTCGGCGTTCCAGAAACTATTGTCTCTGACAATGGATCGCAGTTTCGCTCTGAGGCGTTTCAAAAGCTCTTGAAACAGTATGGAGTAAATCAAATGTTCACCGCTGTTCATTCCCTCAAGCGAATGCATCCGAACGAGTTAATCGCTCGGTAATTTCGGGAATAAGGGCTTACTTGCGTCCAGATCAGAAGGATTGGGACGAAAGCTTAAGCAAAATATGTTGTGCTTTGAGATCGTCCGTGCATTCAAGCATCGGTACTTCTCCATATTACATGGCTTTCGGCCAGCACATGATTACGTCTGTGTCAACATATGCATTACTTAGAAAGCTAAACATGCTGGATGATCGATCATTAGTATTAAATCGACAGGATTCTTTTGATTTGATCCGTAAGAATGCATGTAAGCTGATGCAACTGAAGCATGATGTGAACGAGAAACGTTACAATTTGCGGTCAAGAATTATAACTTTCGCGCCAGGACAAGAAGTGTTCCGTCGAAATTTTAAGCAAAGTTGTTTCAAGACTGGCTATAATGCAAAGTTTGGTCCTGCATTTGTAAAGTCGCGAGTTCGTAGAAAACTCGGCAACTCAAATTACGAGCTCGAGGATTTGCAAGGCCGTTTGCTAGGCAATTATCATGTCAAGGACATTCGACAGTGATGTTGCATCCGGCGGTATCAGTCTAGGGTATCTATTGGAAATACCCTAGTCTGATTGTAGCAGGGGGGTTTTGTAACGGCGCCTACAGCAACAGGCATTGAATTCGGCCTAAAAGTTTGCTAAGTCTAAGCCAAGTTTAATATTGTGTCAGGTAGCACCTAAAAGTATGCAAGTTTTGTGCCACCTTATGTTTTGTTTACGCAGGGCTTAAAAGCATGCTACCTTTAAGCCATAAAATGTATGGTTATATTCTGCTCCTAAAAGTATGCACTTTCAGTCTAACAAATTAGCTTAAGCTGCTGTAAAGCTGAGCTTAAAGTAGCTCTGTAAAACTAAGCTTAAGGTAGTGTTGTAAAACCGCTGATAAGCTGAGCTTGAAGTTGTGCATCGGTTGCACTGGAAAGCTCAGCTTTGACGTTTGCGCCTGCTGCACCAACTTGAGCGCGGCCAACTTATCTTAAGCCAGTTCCGGTTCTATCATTTTTTGGGTGACCGGCTGCGTACACAGACGCATAGTTCTACGGATTTTGATCTGAAGGCATCCAGCTATTGTGGATATTTTTTCCACCTCAAATTTTGATAATTGGTAAGGGAAAAGTTTTATAATGTCGTATATGGATTTATGTTTAAAAGTAGTTGTGTTCGCAGGCTCGTTTTCTTCTTCATGCTCCTTTTGAAGCAGACTGCTTCAACGAAGTGCGTTCGCCTGCCGCTATTTGTCCAGTGGAGCGCCCTTGCAGCCTCCGTTTGCCCAGCGGAGCGCCCAGCAGGCTTCGTTTGCCAGCAGAGCGCCTAGTAGGCCATTTTCGCCCAGCGGAGCACCCGCGGCGGCATTCTCGGCCAGCGGAGCACCCTCACCGGCCCTTTCGGCCAGCGGAGCATCCGCGCAGGTCTTTTCGCCCAGAGAAGCACCCGCGCCGGCATTCTCGGCCAGCGGAGCACCCTCACAGGCCAACTCGGCCAGCGGAGCACCCTCACCGGCCAACTCGGCCAGCGGAGCACCCCTTCAGGTCACTTCGTGGTCAGCGGAATGCCTCTACTGGTTACCGCCTGGCCAACGGAGCGCCTTTAGGCGCCATCTGTAACAATCAACAGCGAGCAACAATTTAGTGAACTATTATATGAATCTCTAAAGATTCCAATTTCGAAGTGTAATCATTTCAAAGTGTTGTGAAAACCAAACAATGATTTAAATTAAATCATGCCACTCTTGCAATTCTAAACAAACAAAATCTAATTTACATGTTATAAAAAAATGATCGAAAAGTGTAGCGCTTGAAAAGAAAGATAGATTTCAAATAAAACAAAATATAAAAAAATGAAAACCAAAGTGCTGTTCTATTGAACACAAATAATAAAAGTGCGCTACAAAACCAAAAATTGTAAAATTGTATCTAGCATCCGAACACAAATTAAAACAATAGCCACTAAAATCAAAGTGTAGTTCAATTAGAACAACTTAAAGCGAAGCGTTAACACATATGTACGAAACAAATTACACATACGATCGCAATTATAATAAATTAAGTCAAATTGTGAGAGTGCCTTTAGAGAGAAACGATCTCACAAAAATATAAAAAAAAGAGTACTAATAAATTGTAAAAGAAAAAAGAAAGAAATGAAGTGTTCAGTGGTTCAAAGCGAATTGTAAATTAGGAAAAGAATTTAAAAGTCATGTGTAAAAATGAACACATATAAAAAAAAATAAAAATTTGTTTGAATTAATTGATAATTTGTTATACAACGAATTAGTAATAGTTAATTGAAAATGTGCGAATGTGTTTAAAGTGTAGAAAAATATTATTTTTTAAAACCCATCGTCGTTTAGCCGCACCAGCACTTCGCCGGAGATCGATCACCGCCGTAGGAGTTCTGGGGGTAAGTTTGATAAACAATAACAAAAACCAAAAAAAGTACGCATGGTACAAATATCTATGTTTTCGCACAATTCGCACAAGAAAATTTAAAGCAACTAAATGAACCTAAAGAAATGTTATATAGAATAAATGAAGATTTGATAAAAGTTGCTCAGAAAATTAATTCGTAATAAATAAGAGAAAAAAAAAAGAAAAATAATGAAAACGAAAGAATGAATTATAGCCGTTGCAAACAAAACAAAATTCAAAATAAATAAGTTATTCAATTATTATCTTTACAAAAAATTATTATGCAAAAACAATTAAGCAGAACAAATACGACACAAATATTTAAAGAATTTTTTTTTTTTAATACAAACAAAAAAAAATATACAAAAATAATTAGATTTAGAATTTATATTAAATTATTATATTACATTATTATATTATTATTATTATTGTCAACATTGCTTTATACTTGAATGTTTTATCTCTTTTATATTTGTTTCCTTAATTAAAACAATTTAATCATGAAATAATTACTCTTTTGATTAGCCAAACCGGGCCGTAGGCTCCACCGTCGTAGGGCACATAAGGGATCACCAGAGCCATGCTCTGAGGCAGTGATCTTAGGTTGGGTGGGGATCCTTGTCACGCAACACCAGTGACAAGATGTTAGCTTGAATCTCGTACTCTATCTTCTTCTCTCTCTCTCTCCCTCTCTCTCGTTTTTTTTGTTCTCTTTCACTCTCTGCAGAGGCAACTTTAGTTTTTTTTTATTTCTCTTCCGGTTAGTGTTCTAGCTTTTCTTTATGTCGCAGCACGCTCAATTCTAAACTTTTTTAATAATAGTGCTCAGCGAAAAGGATAGATTTGTGGAAGCAAGACCACCACCCCCAAAGCCGACGAGCTAGAGCCGAATACTAAAGCGTGCCCGCACCCACAGATCGTCCGTCCGTCCTTGCGGCGTGTATCGTTGCACGTTACAATCACGAGCAATGAGCTAGCACACAATAAATTTGATGTATACTGCTTTCTAAGCCTAATTATAAAAATTAAAAAAAGAACATCCCATTTCGCAAAAATTTATTTTTTCGGATGGCTGTGCTAGCCAATTTAAAACAAATTTATCAGCGCTGCTGACGGAATTGGGGCTGTTTTGATGAGAAAAGTTTGGCAAATGGTCAAATGTAAGAATCTCATTTTAAACAATGCCACTTCTTCAAATTGGCCAGAAAAATATACCTAGCATTTACATTTTGTATGTAAGTAGCACTTACATTCGAAATACCACAAGTTCGCTGCTGGAGAGATGGGCTCACGTATCGAGCATACCGGAAATTAAAAGCAATTATTATTTTGCATCATATGAGGAGAATGCATTGTTAATGGCGTTTACGGCAGACTCAAAAATTAAGAAAATTAATTTGTAAACATTGAACATTTCTTTATATACATTGGTTGCTATTTATATTTCTGGCCTAATAATGAAAATGCGAATATTTATCATAAAAAATGGATTATTAGTTGGTTTTCACAGTATTCTCTAGCAACATTCATCCACTTTTGAATGCGCTCAACCCAATTGTCGAAGCACTTTTCTCACTCTGATTGAGGCACCTCCAAAACATGGTTTTTGAGCGCTTCAACAGCATCTTCTGGCATGGAAAATCGTTGACCACGCCTTTTTCCCTTGATGTGCGGGAATAAAAAGAAGTCATTGGGTGCCAAGTCAAGCTGTTCGGCGGGTGACCCATCAACTCCACGTTTTGACCGTTCAAAAAGGCGCGGGTTTGAGCTGATGTGTGACGACCAAGTGTTCATGCAACATCGAATGTATTCTGGTAGAAGAAATGTCCAAGGATGCCTCTATCTCACGATATGTCACTTGACGATCTTGCATTATCAGTTCAGTGTTTTTGGACGACCTTAACGACCTTCGTCTTCAAGCGAACATCGGCCACGATAGAATCCATTAAAACAGTTTTTCACAGGGCTATAGGATGGCGAACAAAGTTTTAAGTTCATCGATGCACTCTTGTCGTAATAATCCACGTCGAAAGTTGTGGAAAATAATTGCTCCAAAGTGTTCACGAGTTAATTCCAACCCTCGGCAACTCTTGTATTATAAATTGTTATAAATAAAAATTGTTAATAAATACATAATATATCAAAATAATTTTTAAGCACATTTATGAATATAATAAATAATGTTTTGTTTAAATAAAAGATTTTTGTCTTATGTGCGACACAATGGGTTTACGGCTTTGCTAAAAATCTGTAAACATTATTAAGACCAAATGATCGGTTTTTGTCTTCTAATATTCTTAATTTTTTTTAGGATAGTAACTTTCATAGGGTTTATTTTGCATAATTCGCTAAAATTGCGTTTGATATTAAAATTTTGAAACTAACTTCCACTTTGTGTAGCGTGCGACACGTCACAATTTTATTAATTATTTTCAAAACTGTGACTTCAGTGAAATTGCACCTTATACCATACGAAAGTATTCTCAATTCACTCTAAACACATAACAAAAGTTTACGGTAAATCTTTAAAAAAAACCCCCCAAATTGATTTTCATTAGCTAAAATCGTGCGACACGTGGGATTTGCCCATATGTCCCTTTCTATCGCAAATATGGCATTCGAAACGTGCACGTCTCTAGTGTCCATAGCCAGAGTCCAATTTCAATGCTTTTTTGTTTGGACTGGTAAGTCTCGAATTCTTTGAATATGTATGTGCTGGTTGCATTAAGTAGACATTTTTATACCCGCTACCCATAGGGTTGAAGGGTATTATTATAACTTTGTGTCGGCAGGAAATGTACAAATTAAGAACAGATATTATTCTGATATAGAATGTTATACGTTGCTTTATTCGTCTGCTCTCGTTCGGGCGTGGATTAAAACAGAACTCTACAAAGGCTGGCTTCACAAATGTCATATACTGCGTGAGAACTGCATCCAAATCTCTCCACGCTCATTGATATCACGCGGTACTCGTGACGTGTAAAACTGTCGGCTGTCAAACTTCGTGCGCAAGGTGACCGCAGTTTTCATTTCGAAATGCACTAATTTTTATGTTAACTCCTCCCTTGCTTAAGTGCGAGACGTCCTCGGCTTGCTTCAGGTATTGCTGCAGGGAAGCGACGCTTGCTGCTCGCCTTTTCTGCTTGGACCTCCTTTGCCAGATAGCGTACACGGTCAGCACAATTATGACCATGATCAGGATGACGACAGCGCTCAGAACCGGCTTAGCAGTAACCTCCTTCTGTAAGCCACTGATGTGCCTAAGGTTGGTAATAACTAGTTGGTGTAGAAGTGGGAGGCTTAGTTCCCTTTTGAGCTCGGTGATATTGACGCTTGACACCACCGGGACAACTGGACTTTGTTCTAGTACACCGCGTTTATTGCTGTAGCGGGTACCGTTGATGACTACCTCGTCATCAAAAGCCACCAGTATGGTTCCCGATATTGTCTGTTCTGGGGTGGACTTCCCACTCACGACAGCGGCAGCGTTGTTGACGATGATTAGACCTTCGCCTACGTTAGCCAATAGCTCTAGGTAGCTTATTCGTGCCGTGCAGTGTGCTATAGTGCCGGCAACCAGTTGTTGAGCGCAGGTGCTGCCTTGGTATCTCCTGCAGAACGTTGTCCTCACCGTTTCGTTGCAAGTGTTGACAGCGATGATTTGTCTGTTGCAGTCCGCAACCACGTCACCACCTTTGAAGTCTAAAATCTTGTTGTTATTTTGAAAAGTGTAGGATATCGTTATTTTGGAATATTTTAACGTCAGAAACTCTAAATAGATCCATCATGCTAATGTCGGTGAGGTGTTCATCGAGAATTTTTAATATCTATCTCATTCAGTATAGTGGGGCCACTAAATTCAGTTTAGCCAGAGTAACTGCCATTATTAGTCCTGCAAGTCGGAAATAACTGGTCTATTTTTTGCCAGCATTAGCTGGTACGGGACATCTGTTTCTATATCATTTGGCCGTGAAAGTGCTCTGACAGCGTCAGTAAGTTCGTTTATTCTCTGTTGGAATTTAGAATTTATTTCTATCTGACCGTGTTCAGCCTCAACCAATTGCTCCTGCCTAAACCTGATCTGTTCCCAGTCATCAAAGTCTGGGTTGCCCGCAATCACCTTAAGTGCTTTACCTAAGATATTAATGCTTCTCAAATTATAACGTCTCCGTCCAATATCGGAATATATTCCGCCGTGGTGTAGTCCGTCATTGTCACAGTGGCTGTCGTATTTGTCGTCAGGGTCCATAGTATGAATAGTAAATCTAAAAAGATGTTTGGAATATAATTTTTGTCTTGCCCTTTATTATTATTATAGGTTTTGTGTTTGTGTTTCTCTTTTTTGTAATTTTTTTTCTTGTTTTGTTTTATTTGCGGATATTGTCCTTATGGACCACCCTCCCTTTTATTTGGACCGTCGTCCCGAGGTCGGCTTCTACAGACTCTTCATTGTACAATGGGGTAAGCTTGTTCCCTAATCTTCTGTTCGTTTTTACCAAGACTTTTTCACCCACTTGGTACGTCCTGTCTTGTCTTTTCACGTTTTCCCTTTCAAGCACTCGATTTTGTGCTTTTTCTATCTTTTCTCTGACAGCTAGTTCCATGTCTACTTGTACTGGTCGGACTAGGTCTATTGGTTTTCCTTTTGTGACCGAATGGAATGATCTGTTGTACGCGAAGGTTGCCAGTAGGATTAAGTCAACCGTATCGTCGATCATTTTCGCCTGTTTCATGCAGCGTGCTATTTCTAGCAAAGTGCTATGAAACTGTTCTACTTGACCATTGGAGATGCTGTGTAGAGGTGGGGCATTCACGATACTGATGTCGAAATTATTTCGCAGAATGGTACCAATTGTTTGGGAGTTTACGGATTTTTCGTCGTTGGGTGCCGATCATACTTGGCTTTCGAGCAAACCTTACAGTTTGCTACAATTTCCTGTGTTAACCTTGTCATTTTGGGGAAAAAATAGTCCTGCATTATTTGGTTGACATTTTCTTGGGATGCCCTATGTGCCCTATTATGTTCAACAAAGCTCAACGCAATTACACTGTCACCGAGCAAGAATGTTTAGCAGCGATTGTAGCACTGAAGAATTTTCGTGCTTACGTGGAAGGTCACGAGTTCACCATTGTGACTGATCATGCTTCATTAAAATGGCTGATGTCCAACCATGATTTAAATTCACGTCTAGCTCGTTGGGCATTATCGTTACAAAGGTATCGTTTTAAAATAGAACATCGGAAAGGCTCTATGAATGTGGTACCAGATTCTCTGTCGAGAGTGAATGAAGATGGCGTGGCTGCCATAGACTTACGACAGGGTTTAATTGTGGATTTAGACTCGCCACATTTCAAGTCTCAAGAGTACTTGGAGTTGCTCGATAGCGTAAAAGCTAATAGTACAAATTTTCCGGATTTAAAAGTTGATAGTGGCTACGTGTATCGTAAGGCTGAGCATTTGACAGGAGAGCAGATACACGGCGAGTACGCCTGGAAACTCTGGATACCAAAAGAATTGGTCCCTGAAATTCTTTTCCAGTCGCATGACAGTCCTTTGTGCTCACATGGTGGTATCCACAAAACCCTCGAAAGAGTGAGGAGATATTATTTCTGGCCTGGTCTCGTTTCCGATGTTAAAGCTTACATTAACGCTTGTGAAGTTTGTAAAACTACGAAAGCACCAAATCATGCTCTGAGACCTCCTTTGGGTAAAGCTCCTGAAAGTCAGCGGTTTTTCCAACGCCTTTTTATTGACTTTCTTGGACCGTATCCCCGATCAAGGAGTGGAAATATTGGAATATTTATAGTACTCGACCATTTCTCAAAATATGTTTTCCTTAAGCCAGTAAAAAATATAAACGCGGCTCTTGTAATTAAATATCTAGAAGGAGAACTATTCATGACTTTCGGCGTTCCAGAAACTATTGTCTCTGACAATGGATCGCAGTTTCGCTCTGAGGCGTTTCAAAAGCTCTTGAAACAGTATGGAGTAAATCAAATGTTCACCGCTGTTCATTCCCCTCAAGCGAATGCATCCGAACGAGTTAATCGCTCGGTAATTTCGGGAATAAGGGCTTACTTGCGTCCAGATCAGAAGGATTGGGACGAAAGCTTAAGCAAAATATGTTGTGCTTTGAGATCGTCCGTGCATTCAAGCATCGGTACTTCTCCATATTACATGGCTTTCGGCCAGCACATGATTACGTCTGTGTCAACATATGCATTACTTAGAAAGCTAAACATGCTGGATGATCGATCATTAGTATTAAATCGACAGGATTCTTTTGATTTGATCCGTAAGAATGCATGTAAGCTGATGCAACTGAAGCATGATGTGAACGAGAAACGTTACAATTTGCGGTCAAGAATTATAACTTTCGCGCCAGGACAAGAAGTGTTCCGTCGAAATTTTAAGCAAAGTTGTTTCAAGACTGGCTATAATGCAAAGTTTGGTCCTGCATTTGTAAAGTCGCGAGTTCGTAGAAAACTCGGCAACTCAAATTACCAGCTCGAGGATTTGCAAGGCCGTTTGCTAGGCAATTATCATGTCAAGGACATTCGACAGTGATGTTGCATCCGGCGGTATCAGTCTAGGGTATCTATTGGAAATACCCTAGTCTGATTGTAGCAGGGGGGTTTTGTAACGGCGCCTACAGCAACAGGCATTGAATTCGGCCTAAAAGTTTGCTAAGTCTAAGCCAAGTTTAATATTGTGTCAGGTAGCACCTAAAAGTATGCAAGTTTTGTGCCACCTTATGTTTTTGTTTACGCAGGGCTTAAAAGCATGCTACCTTTAAGCCATAAAATGTATGGTTATATTCTGCTCCTAAAAGTATGCACTTTCAGTCTAACAAATTAGCTTAAGCTGCTGTAAAGCTGAGCTTAAAGTAGCTCTGTAAAACTAAGCTTAAGGTAGTGTTGTAAAACCGCTGATAAGCTGAGCTTGAAGTTGTGCATCGGTTGCACTGGAAAGCTCAGCTTTGACGTTTGCGCCTGCTGCACCAACTTGAGCGCGGCCAACTTATCTTAAGCCAGTTCCGGTTCTATCATTTTTTGGGTGACCGGCTGCGTACACAGACGCATAGTTCTACGGATTTTGATCTGAAGGCATCCAGCTATTGTGGATATTTTTTCCACCTCAAATTTTGATAATTGGTAAGGGAAAAGTTTTATAATGTCGTATATGGATTTATGTTTAAAAGTAGTTGTGTTCGCAGGCTCGTTTTCTTCTTCATGCTCCTTTTTGAAGCAGACTGCTTCAACGAAGTGCGTTCGCCTGCCGCTATTTGTCCAGTGGAGCGCCCTTGCAGCCTCCGTTTGCCCAGCGGAGCGCCCAGCAGGCTTCGTTTGCCAGCAGAGCGCCTAGTAGGCCATTTTCGCCCAGCGGAGCACCCGCGGCGGCATTCTCGGCCAGCGGAGCACCCTCACCGGCCCTTTCGGCCAGCGGAGCATCCGCGCAGGTCTTTTCGCCCAGAGAAGCACCCGCGCCGGCATTCTCGGCCAGCGGAGCACCCTCACAGGCCAACTCGGCCAGCGGAGCACCCCTTCAGGTCACTTCGTGGTCAGCGGAATGCCTCTACTGGTTACCGCCTGGCCAACGGAGCGCCTTTAGGCGCCATCTGTAACAATCAACAGCGAGCAACAATTTAGTGAACTATTATATGAATCTCTAAAGATTCCAATTTCGAAGTGTAATCATTTCAAAGTGTTGTGAAAACTAAACAATGATTTAAATTAAATCATGCCACTCTTGCAATTCTAAACAAACAAAATCTAATTTACATGTTATAAAAAAATGATCGAAAAGTGTAGCGCTTGAAAAGAAAGATAGATTTCAAATAAAACAAAATATAAAAAATGAAAACCAAAAGTGCTGTTCTATTGAACACAAATAATAAAAGTGCGCTACAAAACCAAAAATTGTAAAATTGTATCTAGCATCCGAACACAAATTAAAACAATAGCCACTAAAATCAAAGTGTAGTTCAATTAGAACAACTTAAAGCGAAGCGTTAACACATATGTACGAAACAAATTACACATACGATCGCAATTATAATAAATTAAGTCAAATTGTGAGAGTGCCTTTAGAGAGAAACGATCTCACAAAAAGAAAAATATAAAAAAAAGAGTACTAATAAATTGTAAAAGAAAAAAGAAAGAAATGAAGTGTTCAGTGGTTCAAAGCGAATTGTAAATTAGGAAAAGAATTTAAAAGTCATGTGTAAAAATGAACACATATAAAAAAAAATAAAAATTTGTTTGAATTAATTGATAATTTGTTATACAACGAATTAGTAATAGTTAATTGAAAATGTGCGAATGTGTTTAAAGTGTAGAAAAATATTATTTTTAAAACCCATCGTCGTTTAGCCGCACCAGCACTTCGCCGGAGATCGATCACCGCCGTAGGAGTTCTGGGGGTAAGTTTGATAAACAATAACAAAAAACAAAAAAAGTACGCATGGTACAAATATCTATGTTTTCGCACAATTCGCACAAGAAAATTTAAAGCAACTAAATGAACCTAAAGAAATGTTATATAGAATAAATGAAGATTTGATAAAAGTTGCTCAGAAAATTAATTCGTAATAAATAAGAGAAAAAAAAAAGAAAAATAATGAAAACGAAAGAATGAATTATAGCCGTTGCAAACAAAACAAAATTCAAAATAAATAAGTTATTCAATTATTATCTTTACAAAAAATTATTATGCAAAAACAATTAAGCAGAACAAATACGGCACAAATATTTAAAGAATTTTTTATTTTTTTTTTAATACAAACAAAAAAAAAAATATACAAAAATAATTAGATTTAGAATTTATATTAAATTATTATATTACATTATTATATTATTATTATTATTGTCAACATTGCTTTATACTTGAATGTTTTATCTCTTTTATATTTGTTTCCTTAATTAAAACAATTTAATCATGAAATAATTACTCTTTTGATTAGCCAAACCGGGCCGTAGGCTCCACCGTCGTAGGGCACATAAGGGATCACCAGAGCCATGCTCTGAGGCAGTGATCTTAGGTTGGGTGGGGATCCTTGTCACCCAACACCAGTGACAAGATGTTAGCTTGAATCTCGTACTCTATCTTCTTCTCTCTCTCTCTCCCTCTCTCTCGTTTTTTTTGTTCTCTTTCACTCTCTGCAGAGGCAACTTTAGTTTTTTTTATTTCTCTTCCGGTTAGTGTTCTAGCTTTTCTTTATGTCGCAGCACGCTCAATTCTAATCTTTTTTAATAATAGTGCTCAGCGAAAAGGATAGATTTGTGGAAGCAAGACCACCACCCCCAAAGCCGACGAGCTAGAGCCGAATACTAAAGCGTGCCCGCACCCACAGATCGTCCGTCCGTCCTTGCGGCGTGTATCGTTGCACGTTACAATCACGAGCAATGAGCTAGCACACAATAAATTTGATGTATACTGCTTTCTAAGCCTAATTATAAAAAAATAATTAAAAAAAGAACATCCCATTTCGCAAAAATTTATTTTTTCGGATGGCTGTGCTAGCCAATTTAAAAACAAATTTATCAGCGCTGCTGACGGAATTGGGGCTGTTTTGATGAGAAAAGTTTGGCAAATGGTCAAATGTAAGAATCTCATTTTAAACAATGCCACTTCTTCAAATTGGCCAGAAAAATACACCTAGCATTTACATTTTGTATGTAAGTAGCACTTACATTCGAAATACCACAAGTTCGCTGCTGGAGAGATGGGCTCACGTATCGAGCATACCGGAAATTAAAAGCAATTATTATTTTGCATCATATGAGGAGAATGCATTGTTTATGGCGTTTACGGCAGACTCAAAAATTAAGAAAATTAATTTGTAAACATTGAACATTTCTTTATATACATTGGTTGCTATTTATATTTCTGGCCTAATAATGAAAATGCGAATATTTATCATAAAAAAATGGATTATTAGTTGGTTTTCACAGTATTCTCTAGCAACATTCATCCACTTTTGAATGCGCTCAACCCAATTGTCGAAGCACTTTTCTCACTCTGATTGAGGCACCTCCAAAACATGGTTTTGAGCGCTTCAACAGCATCTTCTGGCATGGAAAATCGTTGACCACGCCTTTTCCCTTGATGTGCGGGAATAAAAAGAAGTCATTGGGTGCCAAGTCAAGCTGTTCGGCGGGTGACCCATCAACTCCACGTTTTGACCGTTCAAAAAGGCGCGGGTTTGAGCTGATGTGTGACGACCAAGTGTTCATGCAACATCGAATGTATTCTGGTAGAAGAAATGTCCAAGGATGCCTCTATCTCACGATATGTCACTTGACGATCTTGCATTATCAGTTCAGTGTTTTTGGACGACCTTAACGACCTTCGTCTTCAAGCGAACATCGGCCACGATAGAATCCATTAAAACAGTTTTTCACAGGGCTATAGGATGGCGAACAAAGTTTTAAGTTCATCGATGCACTCTTGTCGTAATAATCCACGTCGAAAGTTGTGGAAAATAATTGCTCCAAAGTGTTCACGAGTTAATTCCAACCCTCGGCAACTCTTGTATTATAAATTGTTATAAATAAAAATTGTTAATAAATACATAATATATCAAAATAATTTTTAAGCACATTTATGAATATAATAAATAATGTTTTGTTTAAATAAAAGATTTTTGTCTTATGTGCGACACAATGGGTTTACGGCTTTGCTAAAAATCTGTAAACATTATTAAGACCAAATGATCGGTTTTTGTCTTCTAATATTCTTAATTTTTTTTAGGATAGTAACTTTCATAGGGTTTATTTTGCATAATTCGCTAAAAATTGCGTTTGATATTAAAATTTTGAAACTAACTTCCACTTTGTGTAGCGTGCGACACGTCACAATTTTATTAATTATTTTCAAAACTGTGACTTCAGTGAAATTGCACCTTATACCATACGAAAGTATTCTCAATTCACTCTAAACACATAACAAAAGTTTACGGTAAATCTTTAAAAAAAACCCCCCAAATTGATTTTCATTAGCTAAAATCGTGCGACACGTGGGATTTGCCCATATGTCCCTTTCTATCGCAAATATGGCATTCGAAACGTGCACGTCTCTCTAGTGTCCATAGCCAGAGTCCAATTTCAATGCTTTTTTGTTTGGACTGGTAAGTCTCGAATTCTTTGAATATGTATGTGCTGGTTGCATTAAGTAGACATTTTTATACCCGCTACCCATAGGGTTGAAGGGTATTATTATAACTTTGTGTCGTCAGGAAATGTACAAATTAAGAACAGATATTATTCTGATATAGAATGTTATACGTTGCTTTATTCGTCTGCTCTCGTTCGGGCGTGGATTAAAACAGAACTCTACAAAGGCTGGCTTCACAAATGTCATATACTGCGTGAGAACTGCATCCAAATCTCTCCCACGCTCATTGATATCACGCGGTACTCGTGACGTGTAAAACTGTCGGCTGTCAAACTTCGTGCGCAAGGTGACCGCAGTTTTCATTTCGAAATGCACTAATTTTTATGTTAACTCCTCCCTTGCTTAAGTGCGAGACGTCCTCGGCTTGCTTCAGGTATTGCTGCAGGAAGCGACGCTTGCTGCTCGCCTTTTCTGCTTGGACCTCCTTTGCCAGATAGCGTACACGGTCAGCACAATTATGACCATGATCAGGATGACGACAGCGCTCAGAACCGGCTTAGCAGTAACCTCCTTCTGTAAGCCACTGATGTGCCTAAGGTTGGTAATAACTAGTTGGTGTAGAAGTGGGAGGCTTAGTTCCCTTTTGAGCTCGGTGATATTGACGCTTGACACCACCGGGACAACTGGACTTTGTTCTAGTACACCGCGTTTATTGCTGTAGCGGGTACCGTTGATGACTACCTCGTCATCAAAAGCCACCAGTATGGTTCCCGATATTGTCTGTTCTGGGGTGGACTTCCCACTCACGACAGCGGCAGCGTTGTTGACGATGATTAGACCTTCGCCTACGTTAGCCAATAGCTCTAGGTAGCTTATTCGTGCCGTGCAGTGTGCTATAGTGCCGGCAACCAGTTGTTGAGCGCAGGTGCTGCCTTGGTATCTCCTGCAGAACGTTGTCCTCACCGTTTCGTTGCAAGTGTTGACAGCGATGATTTGTCTGTTGCAGTCCGCAACCACGTCACCACCTTTGAAGTCTAAAATCTTGTTGTTATTTTGAAAAGTGTAGGATATCGTTATTTTGGAATATTTTAACGTCAGAAACTCTAAATAGATCCATCATGCTAATGTCGGTGAGGTGTTCATCGAGAATTTTTTTTAATATCTATCTCATTCAGTATAGTGGGGGCCACTAAATTCAGTTTAGCCAGAGTAACTGCCATTATTAGTCCCTGCAAGTCGGAAATAACTGGTCTATTTTTTTGCCAGCATTAGCTGGTACGGGACATCTGTTTCTATATCATTTGGCCGTGAAAGTGCTCTGACAGCGTCAGTAAGTTCGTTTATTCTCTGTTGGAATTTAGAATTTATTTCTATCTGACCGTGTTCAGCCTCAACCAATTGCTCCTGCCTAAACCTGATCTGTTCCCAGTCATCAAAGTCTGGGTTGCCCGCAATCACCTTAAGTGCTTTACCTAAGATATTAATGCTTCTCAAATTATAACGTCTCCGTCCAATATCGGAATATATTCCGCCGTGGTGTAGTCCGTCATTGTCACAGTGGCTGTCGTATTTGTCGTCAGGGTCCATAGTATGAATAGTAAATCTAAAAAGATGTTTGGAATATAATTTTTTGTCTTGCCCTTTATTATTATTATAGGTTTTTGTGTTTGTGTTTCTCTTTTTTTTGTAATTTTTTTTCTTGTTTTGTTTTATTTGCGGATATTGTCCTTATGGACCACCCTCCCTTTTATTTGGACCGTCGTCCCGAGGTCGGCTTCTACAGACTCTTCATTGTACAATGGGGTAAGCTTGTTCCCTAATCTTCTGTTCGTTTTTACCAAGACTTTTTCACCCACTTGGTACGTCCTGTCTTGTCTTTTCACGTTTTCCCTTTCAAGCACTCGATTTTGTGCTTTTTCTATCTTTTCTCTGACAGCTAGTTCCATGTCTACTTGTACTGGTCGGACTAGGTCTATTGGTTTTCCTTTTGTGACCGAATGGAATGATCTGTTGTACGCGAAGGTTGCCAGTAGGATTAAGTCAACCGTATCGTCGATCATTTTCGCCTGTTTCATGCAGCGTGCTATTTCTAGCAAAGTGCTATGAAACTGTTCTACTTGACCATTGGAGATGCTGTGTAGAGGTGGGGCATTCACGATACTGATGTCGAAATTATTTCGCAGAATGGTACCAATTGTTTGGGAGTTTACGGATTTTTCGTCGTTGGGTGCCGATCATACTTGGCTTTCGAGCAAACCTTACAGTTTGCTACAATTTCCTGTGTTAACCTTGTCATTTTGGGGAAAAAATAGTCCTGCATTATTTGGTTGACATTTTCTTGGGATGCCCTATGTGCCCCATTATGTTCTGCCGTGGCAATTTCTCTCTGCTCCGTTCGGTCTACTACGTCATTAACCCAACGCTTAGTGTGTCTGAAGGTCGTGGCAGGGAACAATTCAACAAGACGGTGCTGGATTTGAGCCAAAACTGGAAGCTCGCAATGAATTGCATTTACTACATCCGCCTTTACCAAATCGTGCAATGTGTCTAGAAGTTTTCTTTCATCTGAAAACTGTACTATATGCCTTGTTTTTGTTTTGAACAGTATATAGGTTTTTGTCGAAGGGTATTGAGCTGCTTGAATCACAATCTGATTCCGAAAACAGTTTAGAGGTTTATCGGTAGTTTCGATTGTGTAAGTCAACGATTCCTCGCTGTGAATCGTAGCTACGTCTGATTCGACATCGTTTTCTAACACATTTACAGGTTGGCGGGATAGCGCATCTGCCACTAAATTTTCCTTGCCGGGTTTGTAGACTATGTTGGGATTATGCTCATCGATAAACGCTTTCCAGCGTTTGATCGTGGCATTCGGGTTGCGGTCAGAGACCGCGAAAGTCAGTGGTTGGTGGTCCGTGTAGATATTTAAGTTACGTACTCCGTATAAGTAATTCCGGAGTGTTTTCAAGGACCAAACAATTGCTAAGAGTTCGCGTTCATTTGTCGCAAAACTCTCTTCGTTCCCCCTAAGTGTCCGGGATATCATGGTGATAGGGCGTCCCGCTTGGGATAGCACTGCGCCAAGACCATGGGCGGAAGCGTCAGTTGTCAAGTCAAAGGGTTTGGTAAAGTCAGGTTTAAGTTTTCCAAACGCTGCTAGCTGTTCAGCCGTTAGGCTAATCGCTACTTTTCGCGAGTGATTACTACCTATCTTTCCGTTGTCACCTTTTAGTATGTCTGTTAATGGTCTCGCGATTGTAGCGAAACCCTTAATGAAGCATCTGTAATAACTTGCTAGGCCCAGGAACGAGCGCAAGCCAAAGAGAGTAGTCGGGGCCTGGTATTTTCTTATGGCCTCAACCTTTTCAGGTGAGGTCGTGATGCCACCTCTAGTGACCACAAATCCTAGGTACTCGACATTTTTCCGGAAAAACTTTGATTTTTCTTGGGAAACTCTCATTCCTGCTTCATACAGACTTTTTAACACGCAGTCAATGTGCAGCAAATGCGCCTCTTTGGTTTCAGAGAATATTATTACGTCGTCGACATAGACGTAACATATCTTACCGATAAATTCTCTTAGTACATCATCGATAGCTCTTTGGAATATACTGGGGGCGTTTTTCAGCCCAAATGGGAGTCTGCAAAATTCATACTTCCCATTGTTGACTGAAAATGCCGTCTTTTCGCGGTCTTTTTCGGCCAACATAATCTGGTGGAATCCGGATTTTAAGTCCAAAGTGCTGAAGAATTGGGACTTTCCCATATTTGACAGTATTGTCGAGATTGATGGGATCGGGTATTTGTCATCTGTCGTAATGCTGTTGAGCTTACGAAAATCTATGACTAACCTCTTTTTTTTGTGTCCCATATTGTCTGTCCCTTTTTTATCAACCACCCAAATGGGGTTGTTATAAGGGTACTTGGATGGTCTTATTATGCCATCTCTAAGTAAGTCCTTGACCTCGTTGTTCACGAAGTCAGCTACACCCATAGGGTATGGGTATAATTTTGAATATACCGGCCCACCATTCGTTCGAATTGTGGCAATGGTATTAATGTTGTACGGCAAAGCTTGATCGGGATCCGCAAATGCTCCCGCTGTTTGTCGTATCATTATATTGAAGTCCCCTTTAACCGCTAGGGGTACCTCCGTGTCATCAATCTGTATGTGATTGACACTTTTGCACTGCACGAACTGAATAGGTTCTGTGCCATTGTCACGAAATGTGCTAGCTCTGGCCACGGTTTGACGTAATTCTTTGAGGCTCCTGTGTCTAACAGGAGTTTTATCTCTCTTTCCCCTACTACTCGTGTGATGTACGGTAGTAGGGACCTGTTCCTAAAAAATTGCAGTTGTCGGACTCTGAGCCATCATCTGACATATCGTCCCGCACAGCAACTGCCTCACCTTCCGCTCTGCTTTCATATTCGTTGTCTTCTTCTTGGTGTACGTCTTGGGTAGTATAATTCACTCTTTGGTGATTCTGATTGGTCTGGCCGCTGTGACCGGAGGGTCTATTTGGGCGAAATTTAGTCGGTTGCCTGAAGCGTGACATGGAGGGGTCTATTTCCATGGGCTCTGGCTTCGACTGTGTAGCCTGGGGTCTCAGCCTAGAACTCTTTGCAATATAATTGCTTGGTCCTGGCTTTTCCTGACCTCTTACGAAATGAGGATTCCTTCCGTGGTAGGAATCATCTTCATTCCGTTGACGAGCTTGTGGCCTCTGCCCTTGGGTCTGCTTTTGGGCCCGTTCTTCGTTGGCTTTGGCGTAGTTCGTCGCGAACTGATACCGTTCATTGCTGGCTTCTGCTTCTTGAGCAAGTGCCAGCGCTGTCGGTAGGGTTGATGGTTGCGCGGGGAATACCGCTTGTTTCAGGGGTTTCCTAAGTCCCGAAATAAAAGTAGCTAGTGCATCTGATCTAAATTTATCATTGAGCACTGTAGCGGCGGCTTGGTCATGGGTCATGATTGTCTTATTTACTAGTAAGGTGAGCTTCCTCTCTACCTCATCATAGTATTCTAGCAGCGTTTTGTCCCCTTGGCGCGTTAGGTTGAGTTTTTGCTGAATCACGCGCACGGGAGTTTTGTCTGCGTATGTAAAGTCTAGGCGGGCTAAGATTGCCTTAAAGTTCAAAACTGTATTAAAAGATGCTAATGTAGCATTAGCAGGACCCCTGATCTTGTTTCTTATGATAGCCACAGCCTGATAGTGGCGTGAGCTGCCATCATATGGGCTAAAAACTTCGTATGCTGCTGTGGCAGCTTGGCGCCAAGAGACGTAGTTCTCTTGTTTGCCATCGAATTCGGGTATGGACTTGACTATGTCAAGTGGCTCGTTGCACTCAACATTACCCTCGATACGAATTTTCTCATACGTCTCAACTTCAGGCACTGTACTTTGCATTTCGCGCATTTGTTTTGTTATCGCGTTTAATTTGGCGTCAAATTCTTTCGCCTGGTGTTCGAGCGCTGCTCTGACAGCCGACTCTATTAGCTGGACAACGTGTTGATCTTGTTGTTGGGCCATGTCTATTCCCTGTCTTTCTTGCTCTCTTTTCCTTTTTTCTTCGAATACTAAAGTTACCTCTTCCTCTCCGCTACTTAAGTCTGACATATAAAGCTCTCGGTAACAGTTCGAGTCAAAACGGACAAAAACAAAAATAAACTGCAACAATGTTGCGGCCGCGAATTCTTTGGGTGTCAAATTACGACGCTCGCTTACTGCGACTGTTCTGGACAGTTTCAAGGCCACGTAATTTTTTGTTCGGGTATAATGTTTTGCATGTGGCAAAACAGAGTATTATTAAACAATTAAATATTTATAAACAAAATATTAAAATATTAATAAACAGTTATTCCGCTTAGCATGAATGTAATAATGGCTGTTTCTATCTATTTTGTTGTCTTATTTTTCTTTATTTATTTCTTTTTAAGTTTTAAATTGGAAAAATATGAACACCTCACTTACAAGTCTTTCATAGTCCGTCTCCTAACTCGCAGGTGTATGCGTGGCTATGTTCCAGATATTCTATGTGTGTGTGTGTGGCTGTTCGTTGGACGATGTGGTGTTTGTTGTTGATTTTTTTGTTTTGATCACTTTTAGCGCGACGGCACTTGTTGTTTGTTGTTATAGTTATCAAAAATGTCACTTTGTGCGACGGCACTCGTGTTGTTTGTTGTAAAAGTTATAAGAAATGTCGCCTTTGTGCGATGGCACTTGCGTTGTTTGTTGTAGAGGTTATAAGAAATGTCACTTTATGCGATGGCACGTGTGTTTTTTTGGTATTTTTGCGGCGAAGTTATTCACGGCAAATTTATTCAATGGCACTTTATGCGACGGCACTTAGTGTGTTATTTTATTGTTCGTATTTTTTTTTTACAAGTGGCGTGACACTTGGAGTTTTCCGGTTGGTTGGGCGCCAATTAAGAACAGATATTATTCTGATATAGAATGTTATACGTTGCTTTATTCGGAGCGTCTGCTCTCGTTCGGGCGTGGATTAAAACAGAACTCTACAAAGGCTGGCTTCACAAATGTCATATACTGCGTGAGAACTGCATCCAAATCTCTCCCACGCTCATTGATATCACGCGGTACTCGTGACGTGTAAAACTGTCGGCTGTCAAACTTCGTGCGCAGGGTGACCGCAGTTTTCATTTCGAAATGCACTAATTTTTATGTTAACTTACATAAGTAACAGGTAGAAGGAGGCATCTCCGACCCCATAAACTATATACATTCTTGATCAGCATCAATAGCCGAGACGATCTAGCCATGGCGAACACATAAATATTGTGGAAGTTAATAAAGAAATACTTTTGTATTGGCAAAAACGCCTACTTATTAGGGGTCTGAGTTGCTTTGTCCGGCAATCTGGTATATTGCGCCGTCTATGGTATATTTTGAATGTGGTACTATATCGATATAACAAATATACCGGTTGGTACATAATATGCCGGAATATTTTGCTTTTATTCAAAATGGGTAGCGGGTATCTCGCACACTCGACTGTAGCTTTCTTACTTGTTTTACCTTTTTTTCAGAGTTGCTACGTTTTTTGTCGTTGTCTCGTAGGTTTCTCCAACTTCGAGCACATCTTCCAGAGCTGGCTGCGTCTTCAGAAGAGCAGATGCGCAAACTGCACCGTATCGAGTAAGTACTATGAGCTTTATGTGAATCGTAAATTTTGTTTGTCTTCGATTACTGCTAATCTGAGAGCACGAGATTTTGATAGATTGTCTTCTACATTGTCGGACAGAGGCATATACTAGAGGCAGTTGGCACCGCCTGGAAGATTTAAACGTTCTCTGAGAGTTAATTGCTTATCACAAATAACTTTTGTTTTAAGTTTGTTGAGCTGCTACAGTAGCAGCACAAGATGAAGAATTAGCGGTTGGTTGTTGCTGTTTCAATAATATGCGATCTTCGCGAATACTGCATTTTTTTTTGTTGTTTTGATTTCAAGTAAAGCTATTGAGGGCAAGTAGAAGAGAAGGCAGCGTGATCACCGATATAATTGGCGCAAGTGACCCCTGCGAGTGCAGGGGTCGGAGTGATGTGGGACTAGATGCATGATACGCAAATGGCTGTATTTTTGCAGTGCTTAGCATTGTGACCCATCAGTTGGCATATTTTGCACTTCATGGGTGTGGATTTTGTAGGTTTGATTCTGGAAATTCGGAAAACTTCTCTGAGAACTTTTGATAAGAAAGTTATACCCGCTACCTATAGGGTAGAGGGAAATGTATGTAAGGTTGAAAAATACTATTATACACAACAAAATTTGTTTACAGCTTAATGTATTTAATTTTTAATAATTAAACATATTTTTCATTTTGGATAATTCAATATTTTTGCGAATATGTATAATAACATATGAAAATGTCTGTATTAATAAAAATTTTGAAATATCAGTAAAAAATAAAAATGTAATAAATTTAAAAAAATCTTATAAATAACTTAATCCTACTAAATTACGACTTGATTAGGACCTAATATTTTGTTGTGTAGCCTTTATTGGCTATTACAGCTTCGCACCTACTTGGCATGGAGTCCACCAAGATCTCGTAACGTTTGCAAGAAATCTTGCCCCATGACTTCTGTACAACTTGTCAAAGCTGCTGCTTAGAAGTCGGGCATTTCTTGGCAACATAACGCTTGATGTCTTCCCATAAGTTGTCAATCGGATTTACGTCTGGCGACTGTGCTGGCCATGGCATTACGTCAATCTTCTCTTGGCAAAACCACTCCTAGTTTGCTAGGCTAGTTTGCTGGTGCGTTTAGGATCATTATCCTGCCGAAAAGTCCCTAATGAGGGCATTTTATCCTGAGCATACGGCAGCATAACGTTTTTCACTATATTGACATAGACTTGTTTGTCCATGATCCCATCGATCATATGTATGGGACCCACACCACTGTATGTGAAACATGCCCATACCAATATTTTAATGCCACCATGCTTAACGGTCTTA
The DNA here is from genome assembly GCF_023558435.1 of Drosophila sulfurigaster albostrigata. Classification (NCBI taxonomy): domain Eukaryota; kingdom Metazoa; phylum Arthropoda; class Insecta; order Diptera; family Drosophilidae; genus Drosophila; species Drosophila sulfurigaster. Next base: position 6,077,793 of record NC_084882.1, read on the forward strand.
AGCGTATGGTTTGGATAGTATTCAGTGTTTGGTGATCGACGGACATACTGTCTTGAACCTGTTCCACTAAATAACAGTAGTTTGGACTCAACTGTCCAAAGAATATTACGCCATTATGTTAGTGGCAAGTTTAAGTGATTTTTGGAAAACCCTAACCTGGCTTTGAGATGTCTTTGATGGTACCTAATGGTACCTGTGTAGGGGGGATGTTTGCCGGTAAGATAAAAATACCTTCACTTTTGATTTGTAGTAGATTTGTAGACTTTACAAAGTTTTTATTAGACACTTGAAAATATACTTGTCATGTGCGCCAGAAGAATATTTGAACATACGAAAAATGCAGAAAAGCACTAAAAAGGGCAGGGTGACCATCTTCAGAGGAAACCAAGAACAGTGTGTCTGCGCGTATGCCACGGTCACACGCACAGTATACCAGCTTTGTCGCTATCGATAACTTGCGATCGCGACCACACTGTCAGCTGGCCTGAGTGGTCACACCTGCAGTCATCTGGCATCAACAGTACCTTTCGAGGACTTCGCGCCTTCAAATTTTTATCCAACAGTCTTCTACGAATAGTCATATCACAAACTCCCAAACTTAGCTCCGCTTTGATAGCTCTGAGGATGCAAAAGATTAGCTTTATTGAAGTGCACTATGCGTCGGTCCTCTGCAATTGTGGTTTTTCGAACCGCACCGCGGTTTTCAATGTTCGACTTATAATTTATGGCATTGCAAATCATCTTGTTAGAACATTTTAAGTGGCACTGAATTTTTGTATACATATGTATGTTTTGCCCTTATTCCTAAGCTAAAGAATTTTTTCCCTTCGCCCTTGGAGCAGTGAGGTCCTCTACCCACTAAAATACACTTTTTTTCGAATAGTTATAGTGTATTGTCGTATAACTTTGAATAATGAACTTAATTTAACTCACTTTTCACAAAATTACAAAAATTATTGGGACTTTTCGTGGAAAAAAGTCGACTGCTGCCAATCAAGTTTGTTTCAAATTCTTGCCACGCCCCCTTCCGCCCCCGCAATCAAAATCAAAAATCGAATAACAAGCGTAATTTTAAAATTTTGGTATATATGTATAATAGCAACTATAGTAATTGTGATTCCTGAAAAAAAAAAACAAGTATGCCCTAAATTGGGAGGCCCGGGGGCTATGGTTGTACTAAGAAATGATAATTTACTGAAAAACGCAAAACAGTGCGAATAAGAAAAGGAGTGAAATGGGAATAGATAATAAACTGATTGTAGGTAAGTCACGAAGGTCCGCACTCGAAAAGAGATAGTCGGTGGCGGGTAGTGCTGTGGAATCCCCCTCCCCTCCATAGCTATGCATAGTAGAGAATTACACACTACGTTCATACATACACACACATACAGGAGGCAGGTGCGTGAGTTTTCCGAGTACGGTCGTGTTATTAAAGCGCTCCATTCGATCGTGCAGGATGACGAATTATAACGTCGAAACACTGAGAAAAAGTGGTCTTGAGTGAGTTCAAGATTCGCTTAAGAGTCGGGTAAATTGTTGTTGCTCAACCATTTCAATAGGTTGTAACAAAACTAAATAATTCAATAAGTGCAAGATCAGCTGGTTACGAGGGCTCCACACTCATCAGCTGTTTAGCCAGTTGCAACAAACATTCCATATTGCATACTTTTAGTAGATGCAGTAAGCTTAAAGGGTAAGCGTTTCTTGGATCCTATATGAAACCGTTTGTGGCATAATTTTAAGAGTTGCGTTTCAATTTATCTTAAACGCACTGCCGGCTAAGATACGATCTGGTTGACGCTCTGCGATGCAGCGTACACCGCCTGCGAGGCGTAAGTCACCATGCGATAACGCAAATGCGACGAGTCTCAAACAAGTGGGCCCCAGCAACGAGTCATTAAACTCGGTTGCAGCGACAGAGGCAGTGGAAACGAGAAGAGGCAGCAAGCTGTCGGCAACGCCCAAGCGGCAGAGAGATAGGGAGGAGGAGCCGAGCAAAACTAAATTACGCGCCAGGCAAGCGACAGCGACGTGCTCTCCATAATTACGAGACGGCAGGATGGGAAACTACAAAATGTCGCTGATAGTATTATCACTGCGCGAAGAACTGCCAAAGGAGATCATGTATTGGAACTCGGTGGCTCTGCGCTGGATAGTACATCAAAGCTGAAGGATGAAACTGAGAATGTACTGGGAGATTGCGCAGAGGTGCGCAGTATAACTCAAAGTACGACAATAGGAATACGTGATTTAGACGAGCTTACTCGACGTGAGGAGGTGTTGGCAGCACAGCAATACGCAAGCGGGCGTACCCAGCAAGGTGTGTCAGTTAAAGAGCCTGAGAGCGGCTTACGATTCTACCAGCGATCGCGAGATAGATCGTCCTTCACATTGTGGGGGCTCGAGTACAAGGAGAAGCGAAAAGCTCTGAAGCATGTCATCAAGGAGAGCAAACGCAAAAGCTTTATCGCTCGTATCCAACTGATCACGAAAACGATCTCGCTGCTCAAAGAGTCTATGCCACCGGATGATGTGATGCACAGCATTGTCCGAGAGCTTTTTCCGACAACGGTTGGGGAGGTGGTGCGAAATCTTAATGACGCCACATCCAATACTAGCTCATCAATAGAAGCGGTTACCGGTAAGGAGATAATTAATATCGCTGGAGGCATGAAACTGGGAAAGGCGCCGGGGCCGGGTATCATACGTTTGAAAGCACTACGGCTAGCCTGTTCTCTGAGGCCTTAAATCTTCGTCCACATGTTCAATAAGTGTCTACAGGAGGCGGTATTTCCTAATATATGGAAAACACAGAGACTGATTTTGCTCCCCAAACCAGGCAAGAATCCGAGCGAACCTGCTGCATATCGGCCAATCTGCCTCATCGACAATGCAGGAAAAATGTTGGAGCGAGCTATCGCCACGGGAAGGGATCTATCGCCAAACCAATTTGGCTTCCGCAAGGCCAGATCGATAGTCGTCTTGCATCCTGAAATTAATTCCCCCACCGATTACGCACATGGTAGGATTCGCAGACGAAATTGCAGTCCTTGTCGTGAGAAAAGAGCTAAAGCAGGCTGAGACGGTTTGCAATTAGGCAATTGCGATCATCCAGCAGTGGCTTGAGGCAGCCGGACTGGCCCTCGCGCCGCACAAAACTGAAGCCGTGCTGATCAGCAGCCGAAAAAAATCAAAATAGAGGAGATAATAATAGGATGCGTCTCTATTGTCTTTAAAAGAGGGATTTAGTATCTGTGGATAGATACGAGACTCAGTTTTCGAGAGCACCTGAATGAGACAAACAAGAAGCCAGCTAGCATGAACCTACTTCTTTTAAGGCTGATGGTGAACACGAGAGGCCCAAAGCAAATGCGACGGACTTTGATTGCGGGGGCCATGCGATCCATCGCTCTGTTCGCGGCACCAGTATGGGTACAAGCGCTGGATACCATTAGCGGATTTCGCACAATATCGGATGACGCAGCTCTTGTCATCGCTGGAGTACCACCGCTCGAAAAATCGTCCAGAGAACGTTCCGCTACATATCGGCAGCAGCGCTCCTGTTACCATAGTAACATAGAGACGCGAATCGTTCGCAACGCTGGACGCCAGGAATGCTTAGCGAGGTAGCGCCGATGGGATAGGTCTTCAAAAGGCCGTTGGACGCATCGGCTTATCCTGAACATCAGCGAATGGATTGGTAGGAAGCCCGGCCAAGTCAACTTCTACTTGACGCAGGTTATAAGCGGCCACGGATGCTTCAGAAGTTCTTTACACCGCTTTGGTCACGAACCGTCTGGCGACTGCTCGGCGTGTGGATGCGGAGCATACTGTCTTCGAATGCAAGATGTATGAGTCACTTAGAAACGACTTGGACAGGGCGTTTGGAGTATCGATTGCAGTGGGAAACTTGGTCCCGTTAATGCTGCAATCAGCGGCTAACTGGTCTACGCGAGTTCGTGTCATCGGTGATGCAAGCTCAAAGAAGGATGGAGAAAGCCAGGAGAGATTTGATGGAATAGGCGGCGCCATGTCTCTTGTGAAGCATTGCTTCACGGCCGTCCCACAGGAGTTTCGCACTGCCCTATATCCTTAACTTAATATGTATGCATTTGAATAGCAATAAAGGGAACAAAATCACAAACACACACAAGTTGCGTTTGTGTCCAGTGCAAGCTAATTTCGGCAGTACGTGCATAAACACTTTTCTTTCCTCCAAGTCACTGGCGGCAAGCTCACTTGTAAACATATGTACATATGTACATATATGCATGCATATATTTTCGAAGCGAGCAGTGTAAAACCGCGATCACTTACGTTTTAGCTGCGCACAAAATACCTTGCATTTTTTCCCCCCAACCGGCAAATAAAAAGATAGAATTGGCTTTTTTTTACTCTAGTTTGGATGTACATATATAAAGGGTGATCCATTAAGACCTTTTTTTTCAATAGGCTTTTTCGTGCATTTAACGCGTGACTCGTGTCAAGCTGTCATGACATTTCTATTCAGTAATGTTTGGCAAATCATCATGCAAAGACTCACTCCGCAACAACGTCTCCAAATTATTCAGCTGTATTACGAAAATCAGCGTTCTGGGAAAAAAGTTTTTCGCGCAATTCGTGCAACATATGGTGCGCATAATCGGCCTTCCGAGTCCACCATTGCACTATGGCAAAAAGTCCAGAATTGCGGCATTTTTACCATTTTTGAAGATAGAAACATGAAACTTTAGATTTATAGTTGAAAGCAGTGGGTCAGAGAAATCCAATGTTCTATTAAACACATCTTGCATGAGAAAACATATGGCGTTTGTACAATTTTTTGCGCTCTTCCGACCCATTTTAACTGAGAGCTCCTAGAAGAGGTTTCCATAATTTAGTGCCAATGTACCAGTACTTTATGCAAAATTTGAGACATTGGATACCACGTATAAGTATTAACGTATAATTACGTCAAGTACCTACTCTAAGATTTGATGGGCATACCTCAAACTCACATTATGTAGCAATTAAAATTATATAAACACTTTTCAAAACGGCATGCAACAATAGCATTGAATTTTCTGTTTCATAGACTGCAGCGGTCAAGCGTTTACGACCAGGCTTTTCGCGTGGAACATAATCTTAAGAAACTCAATTATGAACGAGGATGCAAGCTATTGCGCAGGCTTTTCTGTTGCATTTTCGTAAATTAGTGTTATTCAATCCGAAAAATTGAATAAGCTTATTTTTTATTAAGTTTTGCTGAACATCAATCACATAATTCATTTTCATCGATATTTTGCAAGCAGCAGTTTGTTGGCGGTTTTTGTTGCTGCAAAAATCAAGCAACGTTGAATAACAAGACGTAAATACAACTGCAACATTAAGTTTTGCCGTAAATCGGGCAAGAATGTTAACCACTATTTGATTGTTAACAGTTTGGTTAATAAAATTCAGCTTTAATATTGCCTCGACCGGCCTAGACGCACTAGTTACACTCCACAGAAACACAATACATTTGTTACCAGGGACCTAAAAACATACCAACAACACATTGCACGATTGGACAATATATTACATGTACTAAAAATTTAGTGCGAATAATTAATATTACATACCTTGACGATTAAATTCCATATTCAAGCTTTTTTGTTTGCTTTAATATTTGAATATAAAATTGACAGAAAAAATCACAAACTTTCCCGCCAATTTTTTTTGTTTAGAGGGTCCAGACCATAGTCTTTAAATATGAGCGAATAACAAATTACCAACGAAGTCTAAAATTTTTTAAAAATATATTTCAGTATTCTTGAAGTATACTAATTCAAACAAGTAAGAAAGCTACAGTCGAGTGTACTCGACTGTGAGATACCCGCTACCTATTTTGAATAAAAGAAATATATTTTGCGGTATTTTTCTCAAAATATACCGAATATACTGCAAAACAAGTAAGAAAGTTACAGTTGAGTGTGCTCGACTGTGAGATACCCGCTACCCATTTTTAATAAAGGTAAAATATTGCGGTATCATTTTCAAAATATACCGAAAATACTAAAAAAATACTAAAAATATACTAAATGGTATGTTTGGTATATCGATATAGTACACCATTCAAAATATACCATAGACGACATAATATACCAGATTGTAAGCCAAAGCAACTAAGACCCCTAGTAAGTAGGCGTTTTTGCCCATACAAAAGTATTTCTTTAATAACTTCCACAATTTTTATCTGATCAAAATCAAATTTTCAGGAATCATAACGACTACAGTAATTATTGTATATACCAAAATTCGCAGCTTTAGCTTTAAAATTACGCTTGTTATTCGATTTTTTTGATTTGCGGGGGCGGAAGTGGGCGTGGCAAAAATTTGAAAAAAACTTGATCTGCGTGCAAACATAACAAATGCTGTCGAAAAAAAATTATAGCTCTATCTCTTATAGTCTCTGAGATCTAGGTGTTCATACGGACGGACGGACAGACGGACAGACACACAGACGGACAGACGGACATGGCTAGATCGTCTCGGCTGTTGACGCTGATCAAGAATATATATACTTTATAGGGTCGGAGATGCCTCCTTCTTCCTGTTACATACATTTCCTGTCGGCACAAAGTTATAATACCCTTCTACCCTATGGGTAGCGGGTATAAATACTAAAAATATTCCAAATGGTATATTTGGTATATCGATATAGTACCGCATTCAAAATACACCATAGGCGGCACAATATACCAGATTGTCGGCCAAAGCAACTAAGACCCCCAGTAAGTAGGCGTTTTTGCCCATACAAAAGTATTTCTTTAATAACTTCGACAATTTTTATCTGATCGCAACCAAATCAGGAATCATAAATACTGTAGCAATTATTATATCTCTATCTTTTATAGTCTCTGAGATCCAGTGTTTCATACGGACAGACGGACAGACACACAGACGGACAGACGGACATGGCTATATCGTCTCGGCTGTTGACGCTGATCAAGAATATATATACTTTATAGGGTCGGAGATGCCTCGTTCTATCTGTTACATACATTTCTTGCCGGCACAAAGTTATAATACCCTTCTACCCTATGGGTAGCGGGTATAAAAATAAGAAGTTTCGAAATTTATGTTGCGTCAAACCTGCAAAAGTGCAATCGCAATGTGCGAACATTCAGAGAAAAGTATTCACAGTGGCTATTAAAGTCTCTTAAAATAGATTTGGAAAATCACTCGGAGATGGAAAATTTAAGAAAGGGAAGACTAAAACTAACTTATGATGAAGGAGGATCGCGCCTTAAAAGAAAACTTGCTGGTGAAGTAGCACTTAATAATGAAAATGATACCCAACTTTTGGTACATGTAGCTTCAATATCAGCAAGGAAATCAAATGAATAGTGTTGCATTTTTACTTGGAAATTGTAATAGGTCAGAAACACAGGCAACTGAAGCTAAAAGAAAGCTTCATACAGCAGAACCAATACCTCTTACAATAAATGAGGCTTTGGAATTTTTGATATAAAATTCATTAAGCAAACAATTATACAATGAAATTCGTCCAAAAGCAAACGGCAAAATTGCGACATATACCCCAACTACCACAAAATTCAGGAAGCTAAATTACGATTGAGACCTGTGGGGATAACAGCGACAGAAACAGTTGCAAAGGTTGCTTTACAGTATTTATTAAATCATACTGCCAGCCGAATTGTATTGATGCAGGAGAAAGTATTTGCAAATTTGGAAAGTGTGTCAAGCCTTAAATTAATTGTGAGATACGGATTTGATGGATCGTCTGGACAGAGTATGTTCAAACAAAGATTTGAATGTTGCAATCTGTAAGATTTTGTCGCCCTCTAAAAATGGAATTCGCAGAAGAAACAAAAGATCACATCCTTGCAGAGAAAAACGATTTGGACAGGAAAATAGAACATTTGATTCCCTTCGTAAGCACTCAATGCTTTTCGCTCACTACCAATGCCCTCACGCGTAAGAAAGCACTCAAGCTCCAGTGCTCTCAACATCTCTCACTCCCACAACTTTCCACTGCAGAGCACGGCTCGGCACTAGATCGGCGAAATGTCGTCGGCATTTTGCTAGGTCAGTGTCAAACCACGTCTCTTAAGCCACGGTCTATAATCACCCCCCAAATCTGTGTGATTTGTCATTAATACCCCGAAAATTGAAAATATATTAACTATTAGTAAAAAACGCGAGTTTTTTTTGCTACGGGAACAAGGGAAACTCCAGCCTACATATCTGCGCCACAGATACTATCAACCAGAATTCTGTTACCTTATACCTTACATTACCCGTGGTATCCGATGACACCAACTCTACACAAGATTCTAATACATGGATCGCAAATAATAGCTGCTTCAGTAGTCCCGGTTGGCTGTCTTGGGGAAAATGCTTCAGAAGCACGAAATAAATTTTACAAACGTAATAGGCAAATGCATGCTCGAAAAAATTTCCGAATAAATAATATGATGGATGTTTTCCTCAGATCACTCATTAGATCCACTTATCTCAATTATTAAGAAAAGGACAGCACGTCATAAGAAACAACCGCTTCACCAAGATGTAATCGAACTCTTAGAAGCACCCTATAATAATGTTCAAAGCAATACAAAGTCTTTTCTTAATAACGAAAGTTTTAATGATTTATTAGATGACTCAGATGATTCTGAATCAAATGAAATAAATCCATTTTTGTTTGAATTAGCCGTAGAAAACGACTGAATACATACATATGTATATGCTACACTTATATTTTTAGTTTTGACTTCTTGTAACAGATTAATATAGAATAAAAAACACAAAGAAATAAGACTTTATTATAAATATATGTATATGTTTAAGAAAACAAATTGTGACGAACACCACGAGGTTCTACTCGTCTAAGCCTACCCTGTCTAGCTAACTTGCCTGCTCAGTTCAGGGCTGGGGTGGGTCTTTGGCTTCGACTGGGTAGTAAGTCATCATAAATTAAAGTGTAGACAGAGTGTAATACTAGGGGAGAGGGACAGTACTCATTTCGCATCAACCTTAACGCTCGCATATTCAGTGCCCAATTAGAATAAAAAAATTAACACATCATTGTTTTCTTCTCCATGATATACAGTATTTTAATAAACATACTTCATTTTGTTTACAAAAATTATCTCTAGTTAACAATAGTGCTTGATTTATTGAGCTTTTATTTATCGTTACGTTAATTTGTTTTACTTAAACGGTTGTCTTCATGACTTAATAATACGAAAGATAGAGAACCAACATGGAACACACGGAATTGAGAACCTCACAATCACAACCCCAATCAACTATGAATACAGACACGGCTATGCCGTACTTACGCACTTTCCATCGATGTTAGCAGGCCTGATAACTGATGAATCCGTCGTAGCATATATGAATGTTGATGATAGCTGTTAAAGATGATAAAGGGTTATGGTTATCAGGCTATCGACTCCCTATGTACCCCATGTTGGCTGTATAAAGGTAAAAAAAATGAGTTAGATGATTTTGACAAGTACTAAATACAAATTCAATTTAATTTTTCAGTTTCTCAAACCATGTTGGCACTCTTGGTGCATTTTACGAACGAAAACAATCCAATGCAGATGGTACTGGCGTGTTTTTGTGGAGCCGTAGATCTCTCGCCGGAAGATCTACGCTCCTTTGAACGTCTCTAGTATCGCCTTCGCTGAGCCGCTATCGAATACCGTTTGATAATCTGCAGCGAAGATTCGCTGCCGCAAGATTATCGCCTTATTCCCGCTCTAGCTGGCTGTTCGCAGCGAGGTTCGCTGCCTTCACCCAAAACTCCCTTAGGCTTGCAGGTTAGGGTGAATATCCGCGTGCGCTTCACAAGTGGCACCTGTTCAAAGGGTGGGGAAGGCGAGGACCGCAATGTGCAACACCTATTACACTCTATGGAGGGTCTAGCGTGTGCAATTGCCAGCGGTATGACCAATAAGCAATCAGTGGCAAAGAGAATATTTAGCAATTCTAAATTCTCTAATAGAGCCGGCCAATCCAAGTTGGCGACAAAAGAAAACCTTGGATGGCAAAATTGTTGGCTTGGTTGCAGTATTATTTTATATTTATTTTTGCAATTTTTCTTTGCAAATTTTGGTCTCATGTAAACGTATGTTCTCAGTGAAAAAGTTGCAAAAGTGAAGATGGCTGCCCTTAGTGAGTGCTCAAAGCATCTCTGTGTGGATCAATGCACTACTCCCCGTTCGATAGACTCAACAGTTAAGCTATGCTAAGTAGAGTTGCCAACTTAATTAAGACTTTGGCGCATCAGCTGATGCTTTGATTTGTGACAATCAGATGTTTATTTTTTTTTTTTGCAACTTTAATTTAGACAACTACCTCACAAAATTTAAATGAAATATCACGTATATGTCATGATGTGTATAGGACAGTTGGAGTAGGCGTGGTCAAACTTACTTGAAAGTTTGCTTAAATATTTAGAGTGGTCTATTATTGAAGTATGCCAAGTTTCAGATCGATAGATGCAATATTCGATTTAAGGCTACCAAATCGGGAATCCGGCCATAGCGCGCTGAACTAAAAACGACAACGCGCGGAGCGTTCTTAATTTAAAATAAGAGAATGTGTAAATATGATCTTTGTTTTAGTGTTATAGAAATTTTTTCACTTGATTTCGGACTTGTAGAGCACGGGTTTATTTAAGTGGAGATAAGGCTCGCGTATAAGGAATATTCATGGGCCACAAGGCCATGAAATGAAAAAAATCTAAAATCTAAATAAAATTTAAGTGTCAAACCAATTCCAACGATACCAAAAAAAATTTAATGATGTTCTCGCGAGGTACATAAGTACACATACATGAACGCAAACATACAAGAATTAGTATACATATGTACATACATATATGTATATGGTACATATGTTTATTTATTTAAAAACATGACAGTGTGTGGGTAAGTATTATGCAGAAATTGATATACATACATATTTGAATTAACTTTTTGTTCGATTCGTTTTATAATAATTTAGAAAAACAAGTGGAGAAGAGGAAATTGAAATAAGTTTTGATATGGTCAAACGCACTCTACAAAGAAAAAGACAACCCTTTCAAAATCACCAATTACTCCAGAGGATGTACGCGATGCTTTTCATGATAAAATTGTGACGCACCACACTGCGCCCCAAATAAAACGATAACATAAAAACATATACCAAAGCATTCTTTTCTCTCACATACGGTCACTCATATAGCTGTGCTGAGTTAACAGGACATGTGCAACACAAACATCATCATCCGCGTCAAGTACCGCATTCTCCCGTTAGCTGTAGTAGTGCGACTACAAACTACTAATGTCGACGTTGGAATAGTGTGCATAGTGCGACTGTGCCAGTGTGATTACACACCAACACTCGTCTCACCTGCACCGTACACCCCAGTTTTGATCTCCGCGAAATACACCGAACTTCCTCGTTAGCTGTGGTAGTGTGACTACAAACTACTACAGTCGACGCTGGAACAGTGTGTAGTGTGTGATTGGGCCAGTGTGATTACACACTCACAACCATTTCACCCACGCTGTGTGTCCCGTTTTCTACCATTCGCGCGAAACACAACATCTTCCCGTTAGCTGTAGTAATTTGACTACAATTACTACAGCCAACACCGGGATAGTGTGTACAGTGTAACAAAAATCTGTGTGATTACACACTGACACCTGTGACATTCACGCCGTACTTCCCGTGCTTTTCCTCGCCAAATAACTACAGCCAAACCCACTGTGTATATATAGACATAGTGGTAGTGTGTCTCTATCCGCCCGCGTAAGATATCAATCGACGTTGGACCTGAGGACAATCCCAGACGAATAGATTCCCTTATTATCATTAATTTATCCAGAACCAGTCAAACAAGTAATAAAAACAAGAAAAATAAAACTCAAAACTACTGTGTTTTTCTTTCCCATCGAGATCCCCGCCCCGACCAGCTACTAATATTTGTCTCTCATCTTGTGATACTCGGCTTGTAGGGTTTCAACAAAACATAAATTTCTTATTTCGACACCGTTACAAGTGGCGCCCGAGCAGGGACCCTACAAGTCAAGTGGAACTCAGTTTCCGAGTGGCATAAAATCCCACTAGCAAGGTGTGATTTCGTAGCCTGAGTCGATACAATCCGCGAGTGTTTAAAGGAAAAAAAAAAAAATGAGTGATCATGAGAGTGATAGCGACGCGTGTTCGCAGGAGATACCCAACCCTGGAGTTGGCGTAAAATGGATTTACTACCGTCGGCGCGATGAGTTAGAAGCATTGGCGCAGGAATTCATGTTCTCGGTCGAAGGCAAAGTCGAGGACCTGGGGAAGCGTTCGCTTCACTAGTCGCCAAAAGTAGGCTTGGAAAGAGCGTCTGGGCTCGATTGGCCGAACTAGTTATAGTATACATGCGGCCGCGCACTCCACAACCCAACGCGCAACTCACCACCTCAGGCTTGAGCCACCAATTTTTACACGCCCCGCCGTTTACCCTGCCCAAGACGGAAGCACGTACGACGTCTCACGTCCCGGTGCTATCTTCCACCCCTGCCACTTCAAGTCCACACAGGCCAATCCCCCCAGCACTCGTCAGCGAATCTCGGCCGAACCCGATCGCCACCAACCCAAACCCTTGGCCATATGGCACTCATCTGGATCGACTTCTGAAAGGGGGAATTCGACGGTCAGGGTGACAGCGAGACAACGAATCCTTCAAGGATTACGTCACGGAAATTCGGTTCCTCATACACCATGCTGACTACAGCACGACGCGAGAGTTGGACCGAATCTATGACAACGCCCGCCCCGAATACCAGTACTACGCCCGCCGACACGAGATCACAAGTCTCAACCAACTGATCCAGTTGGCCACGGAGTTTGAATATATCCAGGATTGAATCCAGCCACGAACCTCACTGGCGACGGCGACTGCCATTTCGCCCCCGGCACCAGCCCGTCGCGAGGCATATCCGCCAACCCAGACTCCACCGACGTGGCACAACCCCTTCCGAGGACAGGTCCCGCCAACCATCCGTTCGTAACACTCCCGCAGGACAACCTTCAGTGCCGGACGTAACCAGGAACCCGGACATTTACAGGCGGTATGTCAGAATCCAGCCGTGATATTCTGTTGGGACTGTGGCAAACGAGACTTACACACGATCCATTGCTGACGGGACAACAGGACGGGAAGCGGTCATCGTCCTCTACCACGTGAGCTCGTGATCCTGGGCCTAGACTTCCTCTGTTCCATAGAAACAACGATTAGCTGCGGTACACTACGACGTGCCACTACTGCGAGCCTTCAGCGTGCGTTCCGTGAACGTATCCTCGCTCATTTCGGGGTTCCGCGACGTTTCGTGTGCGACAATGGGACACAGTTCACTAGCCGGTCCTTCAAGGCATTCCTAAAAACCGCCGAAGTCGACCTGCAACACACTGCCCCCTATTCACCACATGACAACCCAACGGAACGAGCAAACCGGACAGTTAAGACCATGATCTCGCAACTAATTGACGGTCAGCAGAACCAAAGGTATGAGTTACTTCCAGAGATCACCTTAGCTATAAATTCCAGCGTCTTCGAGTCCACTGGCTACAGTCCCGCATTCCTAGTACAGGGTAGGCAGCCACGACTTCCCGGAGGATTATACGACAAGGTGACACCAGAGGACCCTGGCGAACTAGAAGACCACGGCAATAAGGCAAAAAGACTGCAGGAGATATTAACGATCGTACGAGGAAACCTGGACCAGACGAGCCATGACCAGAGTCGACACTACAATTTACGCCGGAGGCAATGGCAACCCACTCTGGGCAGAAAGGTGCTTTTGCGGCAACACCATCTCTCCAATGCTGTCGATGGTTTCGCAGCAAAACTAGCTCCGAAATTCGACGGTCCGTACGCGGTAAAGAAGTTCATAGCAGCAAACATCGTCCGCCTGCAACACACAACGACCAACCAAACAAGGGTGGCTAACATTGCAGATCTCCGAGAGTTCCAGGAACAGAGGCCTTTGTCCGAGGCCGATCTTTGTGGTTCAACCCCGCCACGCGTCTGCAAGTCGTCAAAATTTTCGCGGGTTTTTTGTCTAAAACAAAACAACACTGAACAGCTGACTTTAGAAGCGCGCAAAAAATTTGGGGTATTCCCAAAAAATTTTATCAAAATTTTTTTATATCATATAAGTATTCAAGATACCAAAAAAATAATTAAACACTATTTCAAAAAAAAAATCATTTATGCCGCAAATTTGGGCTTTCGGACCATAGTGCAATACTTTAATTCCAAAACTTCGAGATGAACTTAATGGAACAATAACTGAGAAGCTTCGAAAAGTACAAGCGGTTTGTTTGACCACAGATGGATGGACATCTTTAACAAATCAGAGCTATATGGCCGTCACCGTTCATTTTATTGACAAGGAGTCAACAAGCCTCAATTCGTATATGTTAGCTTGCCGATCATTTCCGATCAGGCACACTTCTGAAAATCTTTGCCGATTTTTGCAGACCATCATTTCAGAATGGAATATCAAAAACAAAGTGGCGGCAATAGCTTCAGACAATGCAGCGAATATTATCAGAGCCATTCAACTAGGCAAGTGGCGACATATTGGGTGCTTTGCTCACATTTTAAATCTAATTGTCCAGAAGGCTCTAAACGGAATTGGCAATGTGACGGCAAAAGCAAAATCAATAGCTCAATATTTTAACAGTAGCTCAACTGGATTAAAGAAATGGGAAGACATTGAAAAATTGTTGAAATTGCCTGAGCTTAAAATTAAGCAAGACGTTCCAACACGATGGAATTCAACACTAAAAATGTTTGAGCGTCTCCTACTTTTAAAAGAGGCAGTTATGGCCACGTTATCGTTCAAGATTATGAATCGAATGTTTTGTATGCTGAAAGCACCATTTTAGATCCCAGATTCAAAGAAAGAGTTTTTAAATCTGAAGAAGCATACAAAAAAGCAGTTCATGATTTAAAAACAAAATTGATATCATTTCATGCTCATACTTAATCTGTTCGGATGGATAATGCTTGCCAAGTAAAGCCTAATGATTATGACAAAGCTTTCCAAAGAGTCAGTAAGCCCTCAAACAGTACGGCCGCAGCTATAGATAAATATCTAGCCGAGGAGTACATCATGAGAACAGATAATCCATTGGTCTGGTGGGATCAGCGGAAATCCCAATATTCGCTGCTATACACATTCATGCTGAAGCGGCTTTGTATAGTGGCCACATCAATGCCATGTGAACCAATATTATCAGGTGCAGGCGAAACAGTTCGAAATAGACGTTCACTGCTTAAATCATCTAATGTGGAAAATCTTATGTTTTTGCGTACCAATTTGTAAACAATAAGGTATGTATAATTAAATTTCCGAAAAGTACATATTGATGAACGTTCTTCTCATTAGAGCTCCAACTCATTCATCCATAAAGGAACTTATTTAACCATTTTTAAATGCCAAATGAAGGGACCAAAAGTGTTGCCACAAATTAAAATGCAGAGATATCGGTAAGTTTGAAAATAAAACATGTTAAATTTTAATAATAATAATGATTTCATTGCTTGTAGCATATTAAATGTTTTTTGAAAATTCAATTATCCATGAAGGATTTCATTTAACTATTTTTAAGTACCCAATGAAGGGAGCAAAAGTTTTGCCACAAATTAAAATGTAGAAATATCGGTAATCTATCTATCTATTTTTGAAAAGTGCACTGAAAAATGCACTGAACAACCAGTGAGCAACTGAGCATCTGAGCAATGAACAGTGAGCAAGTGAGCAATACGAGTGAGTTGACTCTTTTGAAAAAAAAGAACAAGTGAACATGTTCACGTAAAAGAGCAGTATTTACACAATACTAACGCACTCCTACCTCGATACCACCTCTCAGGTGAATAGGTCGAAAACCGGACGTATCCGAATTTTTATACGCCCGTGGGAAAGGGGGGAGTGTGACGCACCATACTGCGCCCCAAATAAAACGATAACATAAAAACATATACCAGAGCTTTCTTTTCTCTCACATACGGTCACTCACCCACCTGTGCTGAGTTAACAGCGCATGTGCAACGCAAACAGAGCCAAGCGAGTTAACAGCGCATGCGCAAATTTAGGCAAAAGAAAACAAAGCAAGTTAGCAGAGCTAAGACCTTGACCTATGTAGATAAAAGCGAGAGTAGGAGGAGCAACTCGCTCTCTCTGATTAGAACTTAATCGTGCGTAGACCTGTACCTGCGAGTGCTACTTATATTGAATTCTTGTACCAAAAACTACGTACCAACCACAAGTTCATCACGCAGCCAAAGCATATTCTGCAGGTATGTCCAAGCTTGATGCTTGATACTCGCTTATTTACTGATTACTTCCCGCTGCCCCCCTTTTGTGAACATATGCGATTACGCATATTCAATAAGCATTGTTTTTACATAATCCCATTAGAGTGCGACAACGCACTAACACAACCACACTAACACCATCATACGCTAAACGTTGTTCATCTTCGCCGCGTCTTTCGTTTTGTCTTTTCTTTTCGCACAACGCACATGATTTTCCCGTTAGTTAGTAGTGTGACTACAAACTACTACAGGCGACGCTGAAATAGTGTGTACAGCGTGACTGTGCTAGTGTGATTACACGCCAGCATTTGTCTCACTCATACTGTGCATCTCGTTCGCTCGTGCAAAACACGTAATTCCCCATTCGCTGTAGTAGGGAGACTACAAATACTACAGGCAGCGCGAGAATAGTGTGTATAGTGTAATTGCACCAGTGTGATCACACGCTGGTAACCGTAGCAACCACGCCGCGCGCCTCGATTTCCTTATCATCCGCGCCAAGTACCGCATTCTTTCGTTCACTGTTGTAGTGTGACTACAGACTGCTACAGACCACGCTGGAATAGTGTGTATAGTGCGACTGTGCCAGTGTGATCACACACCAACACTCGTCTCACCTGCACCGTACACCCCAGTTTTGATCTCCGCGAAATACACCGAACTTCCTCGTTAGCTGTAGTAGTATGACTACAAACTACTACAGTCGACGCTGGAACAGTGTGTACAGTGTGATTGGGCCAGTGTGATTACACACTCACAACCATTTCACCCACGCTGTGTGTCCCGTTTTCTACTATTCGCGCGAAACACAACATCTTCCCGTTAGCTATAGTAATTTGACTACAACTACTACAGCCAACACCGGGATAGTGTGTACAGTGTAACAAAAATCAGTGTGATTACACACTGACACCTGTTACATCCACGCCGTACTTCCCGTGCTTTTCCTCTCCAAATAACTACAGCCAAACCCACTGTGTATATATAGACATAGTGGAAGTGTGTCTCTATCCGCCCGCATAAGATTTCAATCGACGTTGGACCTGAGGACAATCCCATACGCATAGATTCCTATATTATCATTAATTTATCCAGAACCAGAACCATCGAGATCTCCGCCCCGACCAGCTACTAAGATTTGTCTCGCATATTGTGATACTCGGCTTGTAGGGTTTCAGCAAAATATAAATTTCTTATTTCGTCCCCTGGACAGCGCTAGTTACCCCGGCGTTGTGACGGTTCGTTACAAAATAATCATGAACCGTTTTGGCATTGCGAAAGGAAATCATCTGAAAGTTTTTTTTTAGGAAATTATATGCGTTGAGTTCATTTGCCTATTGTATATTGGCGTCTGACAAGATCAACAATTTGAAGAGCATAATAGGCATTTTCTTATAGATGCTATATTTAAAGTTCGCCCTTTCGGGGACTTTAAGCAACTGCTTATTATTTATGTTAAGGTGATTATTTTATTATTTGTTTGATTTCATATTTTATTTGAACTTATTATTTATTTTTATATAACGCCTTTTCTATTTGTTTTGATGACCCGTAAAACGGAGCTCTGTTACCAACACCTGTTTACGTATGTTGACTCTAAAATTTGCTGTCTGTTATTTATTTATTATTATGAGAAGTCGATGCGTAACGCTTTGAAAGATTTGCATCTAAATATAAATTTCTATGCTTGCTGGTTTCATTTTACCCAAGCATGTAAAAGAAATGCAGACAAAACTATTGATTTGAAGAAAATGCTTTCGTGCAAACATGCGTATATGCTGGTCATAAAATTTCTATATTTATCTCTTCTACCGGAAATAAAGATTGTTGAAGCATTTAGTGTTATTGAAGCTCAAGCCACATATTAAAAAAAAAAGTTTTCGCCCTTTTTTAAAATATTTCAAGAAGCAGTGCACATTGGGATGAGATGCCTTTATTTTGGGCACAACCTAAAAAGTTCAATAATGTTACAATTATTTTACGCTAAGAAAAGTCCCTAGACATCAAAAATATTTAATTGGTATTTTAGTGTGCAGCCCTTGTCTTCCACCAGCCTTTGAAAGTCAGCTGTTCTGGTCACGTGGTGCGGGCAAGCTTGCTGATTAGACAGGTTTCCTAATTTTGGCGTTCTCGTATTTTTAAGTTTCACCAATTAAAATATGTATAATTATATGTTCTTTTGTGTTGTCATGTTTTTATGAAATACGTATACAGTAGTTTTGTTGATTCTAACCCTAAAATATTTGTGTTTCGTAGAGCATTTCTAGCAAGGATACAACAGGATTCAAACAACAACTTATGTGGAAGTATGTGTTATTTTGTGTATATTCAGATAGCATTTAAATAATTTGCGGGGGGTTAAATATTTCAATAGATGCGAGCAAGGTTGCTATTCGTCGAGGTGACTTACTAGCAGTTTGGCTGGATACAAATCGCATGTCAACGCCACTTTTGACTGGGTTTGCGTCGAAGTATTTCTAAATGATTTTTCGGAAAACGATTTCGAGGTGATTAAAAACAAAATAAAAAACTTTATTATTCACATTAAGAGACTGCTGAGCAAAGCACACAGAAATATTCGTCGCTTCAAAAGAAAATGCTAGCTGGCTTGCATCGGAGTTATTATTTTATTCAAAAGATGATTGTAATCGTAATCTTGGTGGACGACCTCGGGTCTCTTATGACGAAGGAAGTTTACGGCATATAAGATTTGCTTCCGAACTTGGAAAGGAAAATTCAAGACTTCTACTTATTGAAGCCGCTGCTATGTCTGCTAGGAAGTCAAAAAATACAGATATTTATCACATTGTGACGAACACCACCTACTCGTCTAAACCTACTCTGTCTAGCTAACTTTCCGGCTCAGTTCAGGGCTGGGGTGGGTTTTGGCTTCGACTGGTAGTCATCATAAATTAAAGTGTAGATAGAGTGAAATAATCGGGGAGAGGGACAGTACTCATTTCGCATCAACCTCAACGCTCGCATATCCAGTGCTCAAATCTTAACACATAATTGTTTTCAGTTCCATATTATACATTATTTTAATAAACATTCTTCATGTTGTTTATAAAATTATCTCCAGTGAACAATAGTGCTTGATTAATTGTATTTTCTTAATCGTAACGTTACGTTAATTTTCTCAAATGTTTGTCCTCATGACTTAATAACAAGAAAAATATAACCAACATGGACCAACACGGAATCGAGATCCCCACAATCACAACCCCCGATCAACAAGGATTTTATACACGGCTATGACGTACTTACGCACTTTCCATCGATGTTAGCAGGCCTGATAACAGATGAATCCGTCGTTTATGATTGTTGATGATAGCTATTAAAGATGATAAAGTGTTATGATTATTAGGCTATCGAATCCCTATGTACCCCATGTTGGGTGTATAAAAGTCGAAAAAAATTAGTTAGTTGATTTGACAAGCACTGATTACAAATTCAATTTCATTTCTTTTTCTTTATCAAACCATGTTGGCACTCTTGGTGCTGGTTTTGGTGGAGCCGTAGACCTCTCTCCGGAGGATCTACGCTTCTTAGAACGTCTCTATTATATTTATCGGTGATCTGCAGCGAAGTTTCGCTGCCTAGATTATTGTCTTTATTTCGCTCCAGTTGGCTGTCCGCAGCGAGATTCGCTGCCTTCACTAACACTCCATTATGGCCTGTAGGTTAGGGTGAATATCCGTCTGTGATTGGCACGTGGCACCTGTTCAACAGGGGGAGGCGGGGACCGCAATGGGCAACACCTATTCCACTGAATGGAGGGTCTAGCGTCTGCAAGCAGTATGACCAATTAGCTGTATGAAATACTATTTTTATAGCAAGGTCCATACAGATTGACACTACTTACCAATCAGTGGCAAAAATTATAAAGAAAAATTTAACACCTTAAATTTCTCAAATAGAGACGGCCACTCAAGGTTGGCGACAAAAGGGATTCTTGGATGCCAAAATTTTGTGTTTTATTTTCTTATTTAAAGAACAATTTTATCTTTCTTTTTTTTCTCCTTTTTTTTCTGTCTGGTTTAATGCGTTTCGTTCTCAGCGAAAAAAGTTGAAAAAGTGAAGTTGGCTGCCCTTAGTGGGTGCTCAAAGCATCTCTGTGTGGATCGGTTAAATTCTCCTCGTTCGATAGTCTCAACAGAGGTCTAATAGTTGAGCTATGCTAAGTAGCCAACTTAATTAAGGCTTTGGTGCATCAGCTGATGTTTTGATTTTGTGATAATCAGGTGTTTTTTTTGCACCTATAATTGTAATTAGACAACTACCTCACAACATATTAAATACGACAATTAATAGTCCTGACAGTTCAAAATTAAGGCAACAATTTTCATTGAAAGAGCCTATACTATTATCACCTGATGAGGCCTTAACATCCAAGCAGCAGTATATTAACATACGCTTAAAAAGTATCGAAAAAAACTGCAATATATATCCAAGCTACGAAAAAGTGAGAGAAGCTAAGGAAAAGTGTCGGCCTATAGATATAAGCGTATCAGATACTGTTGCCGAAGTGCCAATGCAGAACTTACTGAACCATATTGCATCTCTGATCATTTTATATCAAAAACAATTTTCCTACAATTTCTTGATATAAATAAAGTAAAGCTTATAGTAAGCTATGGTTTTGACGGTTCAACAGGACAGAGCGAACCCATTTGCCTGGACCAATCTTTGTTTGTCACTGGAATAATTCCCCTTCAAATGATGGATCAAAATGGGAAAATTATTTGGAGAAACAGCTATCCACAATCCGTTAAATATTGCAGGCCGCTAAAAATTGAGTTTGCTAAAGAAAGCACATTTTGAATTCTGAATTTCTGTTGGATTCGAAATGAAAGACTTAAATGAATGAAAGACTTAAAGCCATTTGTGTATGAGGCGGAAGAATTGAGAGTGGAAGTTCGATTCGACGTACACCTGACGCTCATCGATGAAAAGGTGTTGAATACATTAACGGGCACTGATTCAACACAATCCTGTCCAATTTGTGGTGCCAGTCCCAAGGACTTTTTAAAAGAAACAGATGTTAAAAAAGAAACAGAGTTAAAAGTTCAAGCCTAAACTTAATTCTTATCAGTACGGAGTTAGTCCTCTCCACGCATGGATTAAGTTTTTGGAATTCGTTCTCAATATCTTATATCGCGTTAGTTAGAAGGACATTGCACTATGGGCAAAAATCCCCGAATTGCGGCATTTTTACCATTTTTGAAGATAGAAACATGAAATTTGGTACACCTACCTAAAAAATAAAGATAGAATTTCGGATTTTTTTTTTCAAATTGGACCACGCCTTCCCTTGCAATTTTCGATTATTTTCCTACAATTTTTTTTTTAATATTGTAATGTAATATTTATATTATAATAATACGATTTTAGTTATTAAGCAACACTGCACGTTAGTGCTCTTCTGTGGTTGATTCTTCATTGTTCTTTATTTGAAATCATTATATGGTCTTAGCCTAAGTACATAATGTGTGAATGCTACTGCGCTGCGGGTGGCAGCGGCAGAAAAGTAGTTGTACATACGTATATATATCGTATATACTATGTTAGGGAGAGAGAGAGTCTTATGGGCATAACAGGTCGGCTGATAAGTCCCCGGTCTAACAAAGAAAAACACATTTTTTTGTCAAAATTCGTTTTTATTATTCAACATAGTTCCCTTCAAGAGCGATACAACGATTATAACGACCTTCTAATTTTTTGATACCATTTTGGTAGTACTCCTTCGGTTTGCCTCAAAATAGGCCTCAGTTTCGGCGATCACCTCTTCATTGCAGTCAAATTTTTTCCCTGCGAGCATCCTTTTGAGATCTGAGAACAAAAAAAAGTCGCTGGGGGCCAGATCTGGAGAATACGGTGGGTGGGGAAGCAATTCGAAGCCCAATTCATGAATTTTTGCCATCGTTCTCAATGACTTGTGGCACGGTGGTTTTTGGTCAAATGTGAGCTCGCACGGCAGCCATTTTGCACAGACCTTCCGCATATCCAAATGTTGATGAATGATATGACCAACACGTTCCTTTGATATCTTTAAGGTCTCTGCTATCTCGATCAACTTTATTTTACGGTCATTCAAAATCATTTTGTGGATTTTTTTGATGTTTTCGACGGTAACCACCTCTTTCGCGCGTCCACTGCGTTCACCGTCCTCCGTGCTCATTTCATCACGCTGGAATTTTGCATACCAATCAATTATTGTTGATTTCCCTAAGGGAGACTACGGAAACTTATTATCAAGCCAAGTTTTCGCTTCCACTGTATTTTTTCCCTTCAGAAAACAGTATTTTATCAAAACACGAAATTCCTTTTTTTCCATTTTTTTCACAATAACAAAAGTTGCTTCACAAAAGACGCTCTATCTCACAAACTAATTGACTGACAGACGTCAAATTTTGACACGAATCATTTGAAAGTTAGTACTATATAAAAATAATTTGAATTCAATACTAACGACGCCATCTATGTGTCATACCGGGGACTTATCAGCCAACCTGTTATATGTATTGAAAGCGGTCAGCGTGGGAATGCTGACTTGAATGCTGTCTTCGCGTGCAGCAAGTGGGTGATCTTATTACACGTACACTGGAATTCGATTGATTACGTAATGCAACTTTGTGTTGCTGAGGACTCAAGTCCGCTGAAGTTTGGTTATTTATTTAATGCAACTTGTTGCTGTTTATGTATATATGCCCATACTACACCTCCCTCCTTTTGAAAAATAACGTTAAGAAATGAAGTTATTTTCTATAAATTATATCATAATTGTAACATAACACACCACTCAATAAGTTCCCGGCCTGAGAGGGAAAAACACATTTTTTTCTAAAAATTTACTTTTATTCATCAATTTAGTTTCCATCTAAGGCTATACAGTCAGTCCAGCGCTACTCCAACCTTTCGATGACATTTTTGTAGAAGGATGAACTTTTACCCTCAAAATAGCCCTCAGTATCGGCAATCACCTCCTCATTTGATCGATATCTCTCGCCTTGGAGGTGCTTTTTGAGATCTGCAAAAAAGCCAGTAGTCGCTGGGGACCAAATCTGGAGAGTAGGATGGGTGTGGCACTAGTTCGAACCTCAATTCGCTTAATTTCAGCATTCTTGCCATAGACTTGTCACACGGTGCATTATCCTGATGAAACCGCGGTTTCTTCTTTGCCACATGTGGACGTTTTTTCTAAATCGCTTGGCCCAGTCGATCTGACAGCTTTATATAATATTCGTTGTTGATTGTTTTACCTTTCTCCAGGTAGTCTATAATCAAAATCCCATATGCATCCCAAAATATGGACGCCATAACCTTACCCGACGATATTTGTGTTTTGGGACGCTTCAGACGGCTTTCACCGGCTACCACCCACTCAGAAGATTGACGACTGGATTCTGGAGTATAGTAGTGTATCCATGTTTCGTCCATGGTTACGTAACGGCGAAAAAAATCGGTTCTTTTGCGCTTCAACATGCTTAAACACGCCTTGAAAGCATCGATACTTTGTTGCTATTGGTCCGGTGCTAGCAATCGCGGCGGCCACTTTGAGTAGAGTTTTTTTCGTATCCAAATGTTTATGCAAAATCGTAAACAAACAGCCTTCTGATATCTTTGAGGCATCAGCTATCTCCTTTAATTTTAATTTGCGATCGGCCAATACCATTTTTCATATTTTTGCGAAATTTTCTGGCCTAACTGCTGTTTTTGGGCGTCCGCTACGCTCAGCGTCTTCGGTGACCACACGACCACGTTTAAATTCATTATACCAATCCTAAATGGTTGATTTTCCTAGAGAAGAATCCGGGTAATGCCTATCAAGCCAAATTTCGGCTTCTACCGTATTCTTTCCCATCAAAATACAGTGTTTGGTGAGGACACGAAGTTCCCTTTTTTCCATATTGTAGAAAAACTCAAAGGTTGTTTCACTTTAAAAATTGTAACTTAAAAGCACGTGGTCGCAGAGTTGTAAAATTTTTACACAGAGCTTATGATAATTGACACTATCCATAAAAAATATCGATGTTTGCTTACTACTGCCCCCTTTATGTCAGGCCGGGGACTTATTGAGCGATGTGTTATTGATATATATAATTATATGAATATTTAGTATTAATGAATTAAAATAAATTTATGATATTGAGTTTTAAATGAACAAAAGAGATTAAAAAAAAATTTTTTTTTATTATTATTAAAATTCAAACATATTTATGTCTTTATATTTTTTTTTTCTTTTGTCTGATCAGACCTTTTTTTTATATTTGCTTTTTTAACCTATCTTTATGTACTACCTGTTGTTTCTTATTTCGTATTTGAATAGTTATGTTATCATTTAATCCTATATCTAATACGTCGTAAGGGAGAGAAAGAGTCTTATGGGCATATATGTATTGAAAGCGGTCAGCGTGGGAATGCTGACATGAATGCTGTCTTCGCGTGCAGCAAGTGGGTGATCTTATTTCACGTCCACTGGAATTCGATTGTTTACGTAATGCAACTTTGTGTTGCTGGGGACTCAAGTCCGCTGAAGTTTGGTTATTTATTTAATGCAACTTTGTGTTGCTGTTTATGTATATATGCCCATACTACAATATTTAATAAAATTGTATTAAATATTTTTAATTAATATATTTTTAACAAATTTGCATTATAAAGTTGATATGGATACCTGAAAAATTAAATTAAAAATTAGTTAGAGCCCAATATTAAGTTTTGTGTCTCCATACCTTGATGCCCAGTTAATAATTTATTCTTCCCAAAGCTCTTCCTCCAACTCCAGGGAATCCAGCCCGAGTATTTCAAATTCATTATCTGCGACTTCTTCTACCTGCTCAACATTATGGTCTACACATGCCCCTGTTGTTGGAAGCTCAATGTCAGGAGATTCCAAGAGCTATAACATCTCTTGGCAGCCTTTTTTTGTAATT
Source organism: Drosophila sulfurigaster albostrigata (assembly GCF_023558435.1). Lineage (NCBI taxonomy): Eukaryota > Metazoa > Arthropoda > Insecta > Diptera > Drosophilidae > Drosophila > Drosophila sulfurigaster. The sequence continues at coordinate 6,103,086 of NC_084882.1, forward strand.
TAGTCTTTGGCGTTCCTTTAGATTTATGGTTGAAAGCAGTGGGTCAGAGGAATCCAATGCTCTATTAAACACATCTGATATAGTATTCAGCCGACTGTTTTTTCTTGCTTGGGAAAGCCTATCGCGTTTGTACAATTTATTGCGGGCTTCTGACGCATTTTCACCCAGAGCACCTAGAGGAAGTACGGAGGTTTCCATTATTTGGTGCCCATGTACCAATACTTTATGCACAGTCGGTAACATTGGATACCAATCATAAGTTTCAACATATAGGTTGAACGTTTTCGTACATAAATCGTTGAATTGTGCTGGGCATACTTTATATTCACACGATGCAGCAATTAAAATGATATAAAAATTATGCAAAATGTTCTCGTTGAAATTTAAAATTGTTGATAACGTTTTGGTATATGCAAAAGCTCTTCTGGCATCCATCATTACTGTTGCCACTTCCATTTTGTTTAGGGTTGTCTACGTTCAAACCCATTTCATCCCATAATCTACGTTGAATCCTTTTTTTCCGTAACGCAAGGCCATCTTTGTCTGAGCCTGTGACTCTCCATTTTTTTAGCTCCATTCGGTATGCTACTTTTAATACGAACTCGAAGAATCGTATCCATGCATGTAAAGGACTTATACCATATATATGGCTATCAGAATACATATGAAAGTTTTTTGACCCAATATTCTTCGTCATCAAAAGTGTACTGGGCTTAGCACCACATAATGGACAGCATTGGCAGGAATTTGTATCAGTTAACACATTTAAAACTTTGCCGTCTATTAAAGTCAAATATGCTTCATATAATAGAATATAGAATAAGCTATTAAATCTTGTTCTGGTCTGCATTTCAATTTCATTTTTGTAATTTCCGAATAAGGGGGATAAATATCGCATCCATGGAGCTTACTTATGGCTTTTATGTTAATGTATTGTCGTTTTACTAAATTGTTTTCAATTAAAAAGGCTAAAGCATTTTCAGGACTTATTACTGTCACCTCTTTCTGCTTAAATTGGTTCGTTATACCAGCTATATTATCTTTATTCAATGCTTTTTGCAGTAGAGGAGAAGTGTCGCCCGTTTTCAACTTTTTGGCCAATGTAGAAGTTGCATGCAACAACAGTGGTATGCAATCTTCACTTTTATCGACCAGATCAGATGCCAATTTTCGCCTTAACCTTGGTCCTGCCTCAATGTATGTCAAGCGTTTGCGACCAGACTTGTCGCGTGGAATATCATCTTTAAAAAACTCAATTTTTAAAGATGATGCGAGCCATTGCGCATGCTTTTCTTTGAAACGGTCGAGCATTCTGTTGCATTTTGGCAAATTAGTGGTAATAAATCCAAAGAATTCCCGGAGCTTATCTTTTATTATGTTTTGCTGGACATCACTTAATTCAGCCTCATCAATATTTAGTAAAACAAACTGCTGCACAGCTGCTTGCTGGCGGTTGTTGTCGCTCCAAACATCAAGCAACGTTGAATGTAAGAATGTAACTGCGACTGCAACATTGAGTATTGCCGTAAATCGGGCAAAAATGGGCAAAAATGTTAACCACTATTTGATTGTTAACAGTTTGGTTAATAACATTCAGCTTTAATATTGCCTCCACCGGCCTAGACGCACTAGTTACACTCCACAGTAACACAGATACATATGTTACCAGGAACCTAAAAACATACCAACAACACATTGTACGATTGGACAACATAACACATGTTCTAAAAATTTAGTGCCAATAATTAATATTACATACCTTGACGATTAAATTCCATATCTAAGCTTTTTTGTTTAATTTACAATTTGAAGATAGAACTCACAGTAAAAATCATAAACTTTCGCGCCAAATTCTTTTTTTAGAGTGACCAAATCATAGTCTTTAAATATGAACGAATAACAAAATACCAGCGAAGTGTAAAATTTTTTAAAAATATGTTTCAGTATATTTGAAGTATTCTAATTCAAAAAATAAAGTCAATTTAATAATACCGAACACAAAAAAAATGTAAAAATGCCGCACTTTGCGATTTTTTGCCCATAGCCCGATGATTCAAGACCAGAGAATGCAAGTGTCATCATACGTTGGAAAGAGTTTAGTGCTACTTTCAGACCGTGTGGTAGTCGCGTGAAGCGATATGAGCCGTTGGCTATTGAAAATGATGTTATATCTCTATACTTTTTTTCTAGTTCTATCTGGTGGAATCCAGACATTAGGTCGAGACATGAAAAATATTTTGCTCTTCCTAATTGATTAAGAATATCTTCTATTCTTGGAAGTGGAAATTTGTCTGATAATAGTTTCTTATTTATTTGACGATAGTCTACTGCTAATCGCCATCTTTTTTCCGTTGAATTCGGAAATGGTTTCTTTGGAACCAAAAGTAATGGACTGCTATATTTGGACATTGGTGGTTCAACAATTTCATCATCTATTAATTTTTTAACTTGTCTAGCGATTTCTGGTTTTTGGCTATCTGCCATACTATACTTTTTTATATAGACCGGTGTTTTATCTCCTAATCTGAGTTTTTGTTTGTAAAAATTGTTAGCTGATATTAGTTCTGTTTCTAAACCAAATATATCGCTAAATTCGGTGCATAAATTAGTTAGTAATGTATGTGGTAGGTAATAAAACAACACGAATTGTAGCTTAGCGTCCGATTTATTCCGCTATTCGATCAAGACTGACCGCATAGCTGAATTATGTATAACATAGAATGTGAAAAGAGAGAAATGATAAAGAGAGCCAATATCGAGAGAGAGAGAGTTCGGATAGCCGAGAGAGCATCGAGTTAATGTATATGTGTGTATGTGTGTGTAGGCACACGTCCTACTACAACTCGGCCATCCTGTGAACCAGATCTCCTGATCTTGACTTTACAAAGTATGTCTACATATATAAAATAAAAATAAATCTTATCTAATACTTTTACTATTATTTCGTACTGTAACCCTTTTTTATACATTTTTACTTATTATTTAATTCTTGCCTGATTAAATCAACGAAAAGTTTCTTCCGCGTAAACATGGAAGTAGCCATTTTTCAAATCTAATTTTGTGAATATTGCTGAGTTTACTAATTTCACAAATCTTTGTTGTTCTTAACTATTTTCTCATCCGAAGAAACTAGGGTTGTCGAAAATTTTAAAAAATATCGTATCGATGATATTTTTTTTATCAAATAATATGATAATAATATTTCTAAATATCACCGAAAAATATCGATATATTTGATATTTTTGATTTTTTTTAATAAAAATTGTTTTTTCCTGGATAATAAAAAGAAAACAAGTTTTATAAACTTACATTTATTAATTATATTTTTAATTAATATATATATATACGTGTCTTATGTCTTATATGTATCTAAATGTAACATCAAGCCCAATTGGCAGAATTTAAAGATTTTAAAAACAGTCTTTGCTTTACGTGTATGTCCGTCATTAGGCTCCTAGCATCGCAAACTACACATTTTATTGCGGATTTTATTGCGGATGCCATATATGTACACCGCACTGGTAGTACTTCTCTTCAATCATTGTTGTTATCTAAAAAAGAATATATACTTATGAAGGGTATCAAAATATATTGCATTTTCATATATGTACTTGCCATGGATCTGCAAGGCATTTTAAAATGCGGCACACACTTTTTGAGAAGTCCCTTGAGGCCCTCTTTTTCTACACAGCGGACTGGCATGTTGTCCTTACAGATCATGTACACAATTGCTTCATTAATCTCCTTTGTCTTATTTCCATTTTCTAAAACGAAAATTATAGTAAGTTAAAGTAATGAACCCCACTTGCTCTTTTCTTCGTTTTATTTTGGCTTAAAGGATAAGCGGTTTTAAAGACATTTACCTTTAAGGCTTCAGCACTCTTGAAGGATTCAGATATTGTAAGTACTTTTTCCAAGTTCGCTGACAGCTAAAAATTAAAACAAATGAATATACATATATTGTAAACCACGTGCTAAACTTCGATTTGCACACATACTCATACACACATATGCTATACATACATACCTTTTTTTTGCACATTTTGAAAAATTTCGCTATGCTTATTGCGCCAGTGCGACGACAGATTCGATGAATTACCGCTGGTTTTAATTGTTTTCTCACAATGAATGCACTTCGCGGTGCCGCCTGTTATGTTTGTGTAATTTGATTTAACATTCTTCTTCCTTTATTCTTCTGTCAAATTTCAAATTTAATTTAAGTTTAAATTGAAAGTTTCAATCGACGCTTTGAATTTAGAGTGACCTATGAAAAAATATCAAAAAAAAATATCGTGATTTCGATATTTGGGCAAAAAAAATATCACGATACAAATATATCATTTTTAGAAAAAATATCGATATATTGATATTTTGATATATTATCAACAACCCTAGTGTAAAGCTTATACAAAATAAAAAGGGCAGGAGTGAAGTGTGGAAACTTTTCGATTGCGTTAATTATAATGGCAATAATGTAGATTTTGTGTACTGCCGGAGCTGTAAGCATGTGCTGGCATAATTCAAAGCAAGGCACGGGCACCCTCAGCCGCCATAAGTGCATGTCTCAACATAACGCGTCACAGCCCAAATTGGACATTTTTCCCAAAAAAAAGTTGTTTCGACGCGATTTCGGGATTCTTTAGCTTGAAAGCAGCTAGCCTTAGTTGCAAAAGACTTGCACCCTTTCAATATTACCGAAGGTAAGTTCTATTCCCATTGCACGTGCTTATTGATTGTCTCTTTTTATACCAGCTACCCATAGGGTAGAAGGGTATTATAACTTTGTGCCGGCAGGAAATGTATGTAACAGGTAGAAGGAGGCATCTCCGACCCTATAAGTATATATATTCTTGATCGGCATCAATAGTCGAGACGATCATGTCCGTCTGTCCGTATGAAACACTGGATCTCAGAGGCTATAAAAGATAGAGCTATAATGTTCGCATGCTGATCAAGTTTGTTTCAAATGTTTGCCACGCCCACTTCCGCAAATCAAAAAAATCGAATAACAAGCGTAACTTTAGAGATAGAGCTGTGAATTTTGTGTGTGTGTGTAAAATAAGAACTATAGTAATTGTGATTCCTGAAAATTTGGTTGCGGTCAGATAAAAATTGCGGAAGTAATTAAGGAAATTCTTTTGTATGAGCAAAAACGCCTACTTACCAGGGGTTTTAGCTGATTTGGCCGTAAATCTGGTATATTATGCCGTCTATGGTATATTTTGAATGTGGTACTATATCGATATACCAAATATAGTAGGTTCCGGTTATAACGACTTTCAAGGACCGACCATTTTACGTCGTTATACCCGGAAGACGCACTAATCAGAAGGAGCAACAAAAAATATTTTTTTGTTTATTTTATGGTTGCCAGTTCGTAATAGGCTTTAAAAATAAAACAAATTTATTTTTAAATAAACAAAAAAATTTATTTCAATAACCTTGGTTTTTCAAAATATATATGTCGTACACATACAAACACAGGTTCAAACTTTCAGTTTGCGACTGCACGAAATAAGCTGCGATCCACTGTACATATAACCGATACTCATGAACTTAATATAACTAGATTAATTTCTTTTCTTATTCTTTGTATTCTTAATTTAAATAATCAGTAATTTTTGATTGTTTTGCAGTCATTTTTGACATGTAAAAACAGTCGCGTACAGCATTATTTAAACCAGAGATGCTGTGCGTTAAACTCTCGTCATTAAAATTCGAATGCTCATAAAGTTATTTACAGCCGGGTGTGCCGGTTCATATGTAGTTGCTGGCTGCTGATTGAGTAGTACCGATGATTTGCTGGCCACGCACAGGTGCGCTTGCAGCGTAATGGCAGAGGACAATATGTGAGTATGCCACCGTTTGATTGGTGCAAAATACAATATGTAATTATTTGTATGTTCTCAATTTGTAGTACTGGCTGGTAGTATAGGCTGCCGAACGATTGTTGTCCACGCAACAGGTGCGCTGATAGCATATTTGCAGAGAACTATATGTAAGTATGCCACCATTTGATTGGTACAAGTCACAATATAATCTCAATAGTATGTTCATCTTTATTGTAGTGCTGGCTGCTGATTGAGTAGTACCAATGTAAGCTGACAACGCAACAGGTGCGCTTGCAGTGTAATGGCAGAGGACAATATGTAAGTTACCACCGTTGAATTGGTGCAAAATACGATTTGTTCTCATTTTTATATTTTCTTTTATGTAGTACTAGCTGGTGGTGGATCTCAAAAAGAGCATGCACTTAGGCAGCTCGTCAAGCTATTTACTGTCGGGTGTGCCGAATCATACGTATTTGCTAGCTGCAAATTGAGTAGTACCGGTGTTATCTGGCCACGCAACGGGTGCGCTGGCAGTGTAATGGCAGAAGACAATGATGTAAGTATGCAACTGCAAAAGTTGCCACCACAATATGTACTCATTTGTGATTAATATTTTGTAGTTACTGGCTGCATGGTGGATCCGGACAGGTGCAACGTTTGGAGTCCAAGTGAAGAGTTGCAGGCAGCGACACTGCAATCGCCCGGTCGAAGTCATCTTGGAGTATAGCCACCATAGCGCTATAAAGCGTATGGGGCAGTACGATTGGAACAGATGTTTCCATGTAGTGGCCGATGACATCTCCCGACAGTGAAGCTGCAACGCCGCCAACCAAGCGTCACATCCAAAGGGCCTGTCGCCGCTGCTCGTCCAGATATACATATGCCGCCAGGAGTGTAGTGCAGTGAGGCGCACGAATGTGCGCATATTGTGAGCTGCAGGAGTTGTCCAGTGACGCGAAAACAGAATGCGGTGCTGCAGGCACGCCATATTGGAGCCATCTGGTATATACGTGCCATCGACACGATGGAGACCGCTGTCTCCGACACCCACATGCACCAGACGCCCCATAGCGCTGTCAGCATGTGTGTATTGGCTGGTGAGTGGAGATAAATTACTCACTCCGTGTATTGTCCAGGTCCTGTTGCTGCTGCTCATCGAGGAATTTGCTGGTGGTTGTAGTGCTGGATGCGCAGATGATGCGCCTGAATTGTATTGGCCGGAATTGTATGCAAATATGTACTCATTTGAAACAAATACACATTGCAATGTAATTTCAAGTTGTATTTTTATTCACATATGTTTGTATGTTTTTATTTTATTTGTACTTTATGTTTTGTGTTTGACAGCTAAGAGCTGTGTTTGTGGGCATTGTAGTTGCTGTTCTTTTGGCCCGTATTAGCAGATCATGACGACAGAGTCATTTGTCGTTTGAGATGTCTTATTGGCGCGAAACTCACATACATAGAACGAATTAAAAGGACAGTTCATTTGCACATATACAGACGTGTATACGTGTACGTGGTGGGTTCAAAGTTCACAAAATTTTCACCGAGATTTTTATGTTAATTAATTGCACTTTCGAGTCGGGTCAAAGGTCAATAAGTTTTCACTCTGGCATAGAGACAACTTATGACCTTTGATATGCAAGTAATTGGCACTTTTTAACTATTTTTTCACAGGGTTATTGTTTTTGATGTATTGGGACTGCTTTTTAGCGTATTCACTTTAACTTTTATTGTCTCTGCTTGGCATTTAATGGCATAGTTGTTGGCGGCCATTGCTGTGAAAAAATTTTCTTGCACAAATTAAAACACGAATTATTCACTTTTTTTTTGTTGTGTTTATTGGCGCGCGCTGGACTGGCTTGCTTGCGGCGCGGCGCCGGCGAGGGCTTGTAGTTATCGTTCGGGGAACGGAGGCGCTTAAGTATGAGCTAGCTTAATTAATTTTCGCAGTAGTGGCAGCGCAGCAAACACGTCCGCTCGGCTCGAACTCTCGACACTCTCTCGTCCCTATCGGCAGTGGCCATTGCACAGTGGGCCTAACTGTGCAAAACAGAGGGATACAGCTTAAAGCTACCTTAATGTTAGAGGTGACATAAGAGGGAGAGAGAAAGATTCGTACAGGTCCAATCGCCTTTTGTGTAGATTTTCGCCTATTCCTTTCTATCCCGTATCCGCCCGTAAGGACGGCCGCGTTGCGAGCAACTCGCAAGAGGGTATTTACAGGGTATTGCAGGTAAATGCTCCAGGTAATGACTTTAAAATTAATAGATCGCAAACTGCGACAGTCTGGCATCTGGCCATAGGACCAGTATGCCAAGTCGCTGCAGTCACGATCTATATGGGTATTGGCTATGGCTTACTGGAAAAAATGTTTACAATCAATATAAAATAAAAACACTGCCATATGTAGATGGTCTGCATGAGCCGGGTGGCACTTAGCTGGAGTTGTTGCAGGTCCAGCCTAGGCCAGGGGTGGTTGCGACAATGTAGTTGGTCCAGATTGGTGTGTTTGTTGACGTCAGGGTTGGACCGTAGATGGCAGCTGATGGTGATGCGGGGGCCACAGTGCAAAACTACACGCCTGCATGCAGGTGTAGAGTGGCAGTGCATATAAACCGTCAGCATATCATTTCCAGTGGTGAGGACTATTGTCTGCAAGCAGTTGTCCAACGAAGAGGTGCAAAGTGGGCTGCGAAGATGTAGGACAGCAAGCAGTGGTCGACTAGTCCACAGTTGCCCGCTAACCTGCCAAATTTGGATTTGTATGCATCTTCGTATGCGACGGTTGCTTGCTGGTGTTGGTGCTTATTTGCAGCTTGTAATAAACATGCAGCTGTGTGTATGTGTAGCTGTGTGTGTGTATTGTATTGGCATGCAATCATATGCAAAGCAGTGCAAGCTCGATTGAGAGAATGTAAACAAAAGAGTTTTGCTCACATGGAGAGCTTTTTCTTCATCGCATGGCAATGCCAAGCGAGTGTAGTGGCAGTAGCTAGCTTTGAGCCAGTGGCGCAATATAATTAAATAAATTGCGCGACACTAGCCTAGCATAAATCTCTGTATTGCAGCGTGTCGATCAATTTCAGTGCGCCGTATAGTGTGACGCGACGGTGGAATCGACGCTGCTGGATTTGTGAACCGGCCGCGCTGGCTAGCGCAAACCTTAGCCTAGCATCTTGTCCATTGTGGCAGTACGTGTCGTAATTCCAGTTGTCGGCGAAACAATTGGCGCGTCTCCAGGTACAGTGCTGCAAGTACCATCCAGTTGGAATAACCTTATAGTGCGTGTACATGCATATGCATATACGATGTATTGAGACAGCGTGTCTCCATGTAATGGCTGGTATTCCTCCTAGTGTCCGCCGCTCCGTGCCCATGGGTCGCGTCAGTGCTGCCGAGTGCCTCCAAAACGCTAGGTGCTGACTCATCTTCATTTCGATTTTCCATGTTGTCGTCGCTATCCTGTCCATCATCTAATATATTTTCAACAATTCTGTCTTCGGATGGTTCCTCACAAGTCGCCACACCATTGTCAATAAGAACATATTCATCCAATTCTTCCTTTGAAAGCGGTAGCTGATTTTTTAGAGCTCTTGCCCAAACCGATAGAGGAATGTCATCTTCGATTTCAATATTATTTGAGCTTGAGCTGCTGGAACCATCTAAATTTTCTTCTGCAAACCCAGCATGTTTAAAACAATTCGCAATTGTCAATGGTGAAAGTTTTTGCCATGCATCATTTATCATTAAAATGGCATCCAGTATGCTTATTTTCGGGTAATTTTCATCTTTGTTTTCATCCATATTGCTGATTATTTTAAGTACAAGATTTTTTTGAAAAGTTGATTTAATCACTCGAATTATGCCTTGATCCAATGGTTGTAATACAGATGTCGTATTTGGTGGAAGGAAAACTAATGTGATATTTGTTAGGTCGCTCATTTGGGGATGGGCTGGACAATTATCAACTAATAGCAATATATTTTTTTCTTCTTTTTAAGCTCAGCATGCCAATCACGTACCCAATTTATAAAAATTGCGGACGTCATCCATGCCCGGCGATTACTATAGTAATCAACAGGCAAAGACTGAACATATTTAAAGCATCTAGGTCGCTTTGATTTTTCAATAACCATTAATTGCTTTTTAATATTACCACTCATATTGGCTGCAACAAGCACAGTTATCCTTTCCTTGGACAGCTTCCCTCCAGTGCATTTTCACCTATAAATTAAAATTTCAATAAACAGATTTCTTCAAAATAATTTTCCTTCTCACCTTTAAATTTTAATGTTTTGTCGGGAGTTAATTTGTAGAATAGTCCAGTTTCGTCGGCATTAAAAATTTCCTCATCAGTGAAATCTTTTCGTAGTATAGGCCAAACCTTTGTAAGCCACTCGCTAACATCGATTTTTTGTACAGACAAAGATTCTCCACTGACTGTACCGCCGACAATATTATGCCTGACCTTAAAGCGGCTTATCCAACTCACAGTACAATTAAAATTTTCAATATTAAATTGCTTAGCGAATAAATTTGCTTTTTCTTGAAGCAGTGGACCACTTAATGGGATTCCTCGACTGCGTTGCAATATGAACAACTGTAACAATGCTTTGTCCACTTGATCTTGAGTTGAAGCTCTGACGCGTTTCGGATTTAAGATATTACTATTTGTTGTGGTGGCGCAGATAGGTTCCAGATTTCCCTTTCCCGTAATTAAATAAAAAACACTCGCGTTTTATATTTTCTTAAGTATATATTTAAACGTTCGGGTTGTTAATAATAAAACGAGAGGGGGTTATTGGGGGTGACCGCTATTGAACAAACGTAGATCGATACTGGAGAGGCAAAATACCGACGGCATTCTGCAGATCTAGCGCCGAGCCCTTGCAAAGCTCGGCTCTGCGGTGGAGAGTTGTGGGAGAGAGAGAAGTTGAGAGCACTGGATCTTGAGTGCTTTCTTACGCGTGAGCGCATTGCGGGTGAGCGAAAAGCATCGAGTGCTTTTTGGTCGGCGGAACGGATAGTGTGCCACTCACCTACAATGCGCTCGCATCAACATTCTCCCCCCCTTGCAATATTGGGATTGCAAAGAACATCAGGCTTGGGAGGATACCCGGCAGGACAATATCAGGATAGATAGAGTGGGTGTGTCTTGGAGCGCAACGACGCCGTGCAGACTCCTTCAGCGCCCATGCGAGTGATGGAGAGGCCCAAGGCCCCTGGCAACGACTCGCTGATGCGGCTTACTGGGGACAACACGGATCCAACTCGCGCTTCGAAAGCCGCCGTCCCCGTATCTAGCCTGATCGCCGCGGTGGGGTGTATACTCACTCCTTTGCACTGGAAAGTGCCGTCAGTGTTTTGGCGGGGCTAGGCACGGGCCTGGGTAAGTGGGCCTGTGGATGCAGGCCTGGGAAACGTTGACATGGGACGTCCTCGGTAGTTTTCCTCTGGAGGGTGCCGGGTGGTCGCGTCGGCTCCTGGGCTGGCGCGAGGTTGTGCCGGGAGGCACGGAGACCCCGCGCGGAGTGACCGGTGCCATCGGTGCAGAGGAAGAATTTGTCTCCGTTCGGGATCGTTCGACGGACCGTCGAGCTGAAAGAGATTCGGAGGGGGGAGTCCTGTCACAGGACCAATCGTATAGGTTCGTTCGACGGACAGTCGAGCCGAAGGTGTCGAAATAGACTTCAAGTTGGGTCCTAATATAGGATCGATCATAGAGGTTTGTTCGACGGAGAGTCGAGCCGAAGGGGACGAAACGGATTTTGAGTGGGGGCCTAATGAAGGCTTGAGCTTAGAGGTGCGCTCGGACAGTCGAGCCGAAGAGGGTTTCGAGTGGGGTCCCGTCACAGGACCATTCTTAGGGGTTCGTTCGATGAACAGTCGAGCCAAAAATATTGAAATAGATTTGGAGGGGGGGGTCCTGTCACAGGACCAATCGTAGGAGTTCGATCGACGGACAGTCGAGTCGAAAAGGAAGAGATGGTGTTAGAAGTGGATCCCGACACTGGGCCGGTCAGGATCCAACCGAAAATGGTCTCTTGACCAATAAGGGTCCCACAAACGTTCGGACGAGAGCCGCCGAGAAGAACGGATGGGAGGATATCCGCGCCTAAAAGCACGTCTATCTGCGAACTCTCATAGAACTTGGGGTCGGCCAGCGGGATGCTTGGCAGATTGTCGAGGATGGTTTGTGGGACAGAGCATGAGGGCAGTTTTCCTGCTAATTGAGGAAGGACGAAAGCCGACGCCTCAATCTGCACATCTGGTCGCAACGGGGAGCCAATTGGGAATTGACAATGCTTTCGGGGCTGGGCTGCTACAACTTGAGTCAGCCCAGAGACGTGAGCTTGAAGGGATGTGTATGGCATCCTCAAGCGCTTGAATAATCGTTCAGAAATGAAGGTAGCCTCTGATCCAGAATCGATCAGAGCCCGTACTGTGTGCCGAACGCCGTGATGGCAAATGTGTACAACAGCTGTACTCAGCAGAACACCTTGTGTGTTAACTGCCAGGAAAGATTGCACATTAGCTGACTGGGAAGGAGTGGACTGTATACTAGAAGAGGGATTAGTAGCTGTCGGCGTCGGGTTGACTCGATGCAAGAGTGTATGATGACGACCCTTGCACGTAAAACAGTTGTGCGCACTTGTGCACTTGGCCTGGACATGACCTCGTGCGAAACAATTTAAGCACAGCTTCTTTTGCTTGATATGGTTGACCCTTTCATTGACACACATCTATAGAAATCGAGGGCACAATCGAATCGGATGGTTCTCCCGGGAACAGAAATTGCAGGTCTGGGTCTTAATGGTCACTCTACTCTCAAAAGAGTTGACCTGCCTGGAGACGGGGGCCTTGGGTGAGGCTCTTGGAACTGTCGGAGCGTTCGTGCTGGGTGACACCTCCGCTATCGCTTCTAGGGTGCGATGCCGGTCTAGAAGAAAAGCATTCATGTCAACCCACGTTGGAATATCGCTCTTGTTTTGGATTGACTCTTCCCAAAGAGAAAGGGTCAACATGGGGAGTCTCGAAGAACACAAGAAAACCAGAATGCAATCCCAATTCTCTGTGTTAATTTTCGAGTGTTCTAAAGCTGTCAGGCACCCTTGAATGGTGCTCTGCAACTCCTGAATAGCTGCACCCGACTCTTGCCCAATGGCGGGCAAATTGAACAAAATTCTCAGCTGACTGTATACGAGCAACCGTTTGTTCTCGAAACGCTCAGTCAAGCTGGACCGCGCCGACTGAAACCCTTTATTGGTCAAAGGAGACTTTGACACAATGCACTGTGGTTGCGCCCGTAGGCCATAAATCGAAAAATCGACTTAAAAATAATTAGTCAAAATGTAAAGAATTTGACTCAAAATTGTCCACATTTTGTCATTGCAAGCTAGTTTTTTCCGGAAATCTAACGGGACATTCTAAAAATAGAATGTAAAGTGTGAACACGTCTTCAATTTTGGTGCTGCAGCTGCCTTTAGTGAGCTTTTCGTCAAAACAAAAGTGAAGTTCAAAGTGGTCGGACGTTCGCAAAAATTCACCAAATTGAATTATTTAAAAAGGGTATTAAAGTTGAAGATATTTACTTTAACAAGTTCTTTTACTGAAATTAATTTGAATTATTTATTATTTGTTATTGTTAAATTTTACTTAATACTAATTTTCAGTGAATTGTCATCGTCATTTTCTGTTTAAGTAGATTTTAGATATGTTGCCCCTGATTCCCCCTTTATGAGTGATATCAGTTCATTTGCCAATGTTTTCAGGTAATAAAAATGTTAAGTTCAGCTGCCGATTTTTGCCGATGTGTATATACTCATTAATAAACTCAAGCTATCTTACTGTTTTCAAGGTCAAATTTGCGACGCAATCTGCTGCTCCTTCTTGGCCTTTGTGATGTTTTTTTATGTTTGTGGACAATTTTACATATTCTTTTTTTCGATTATTTTTATATTATCATTTTTTATTGTTGCTTCTTATAAATACGAGCTTTTACGCATGTACATCTTTGATCTTTGGTGCACAGAAGAGGGCACGAATGCAGAAAAAACTCGAAGAGTAATTATTTTGGTAGAAGCAAGCAGAAAGATAATTAAAATACTCTTATACATATCTTGGATGCTAATAATCAAATTTTAGCATTGTAACTCCACCGGAAGTATTTTGGCGCACTATCGGCATATAAGGTTGTATGGGAGCTATAGGATATAGTATTCCGATCTAGACAATTTTTTTACCATATATACAAAATATTTTTTTAGATTTTTGGGGAAAATTTCATAGCGATAACTCTACGGGAAATATTTATGGCCGCGGCTCCACACAAGCCCAACCACTGTGCAATGGCATGGACTTCACCGCTGGTCTTGGAGTTGAGATAGAAAAGTTTCTCAACTTCCGACAGTCTCGGATTCTGTATATAGAGAGCCGTGAACAAATCCCGGAAGGTGGGCCAGCGAGTGTAATCGCCTCCGAACACTTCGATGTCGCACGGAGGTAATCGACACCCTGTGGGCATGAATTGCACGGCTTGTGGTTGTACTGGCGTACGGGGGGTGAGCGCCTGGTATGCGTTGGCTATTTGCTCACCTATCTGAGCTGCACACTGCACGTAGACAGCATAGCAGTATTCGTATTTGGCCTAAACGGTAGGAAGCTCTTCTGCGGTCATCTCCTCAGACATGACGCAAGAGCAAGCCTCATACAGTGGATCGCAGCTTATTTCGTGCAGTTGCAAACTAAAAGTTTAAACCTCCACTGCTCCTAAACCATCAAAGATATTTCAAAAATTTTAACGCAATTTTTTAACTTATAGTAATAACATCTTTAATAAACTAAAACAAACTTCATATTTATCAAACTTACAGAATAATGGAAGAAAAACAAAAATATGGAAACTTTACACGCCGCAGCTTATTTTGTGCACTTCAAGAATTTTTATCTCTACATTCTAAAAATTAACTTAATATTTTGTGTGGCCTCCCCTCTGCTTTACGACAGCATTCAGACGGTTTTCCATTGAGGACACCAATTTTTTGGTCGTTTCGACGGGAATTTTTTGCCATTCTTCAACCAATTTTAGATCGTTTTTGTTCGAAATCTGTCGTTTCCGAATAGCGGAGTCCAAAATTTGCCATAGATTTTCTATTACATTTAAGTCCGTTGATTGTGCTGGTGTTCGCACAACGTGTGGACACTTCCAGATGAGCCAGGTCTTCACAATTCCAGACGTATGCTTCGGGTCGTTGTCCTGGTAGAACCGAAAACGATCGCGTATGCCCAGTTTCTCGGCACTTTGGAGAAGGTTTTCCTTCAATATTGACAGATATTGTTTGGCGTCCATTATGCTGTCAATAAAAACTAGGTTTCCGACTCCAGAGGCCGACATACAGGCCCAAACCATAACGTGACCCCCGCCATGCTTAACCGTTGGTTTTAGGTGTTTGGGGTCTAGCTCGGTATTTGGTCTCCGCCACACATATTGACGCCCATCCGAACCAAAAATGTTAAATTTTGATTCATCTGCAAAGATGACGTCGTCCCAAAAGGAAATCGGATGGAGTAGATGTTCCCTAGCGAATTTGAAGCGGTAGTCCCGATTTTTCTGGTTTTTAAATGGTTTTTTTCGAGCTACCCGACCATTAAAGTTGTTTTCGTGGAGGATCCGGCGCACTGTATCCGGGCTACACTTCTTGCCCGTTTCGTCCTCTATCTCCACAGCCAATTTTGGAGCCGATAGCTTCGGATTTTGTTTAATTTTTCTTACTATGCGACGCTCCTCCTTCCCGCTAAAAATTTTATTTGGTGCATTTCGACCTTTATTTTCCACCCGATTTTCACGAACAAAGCGTTGAATTATATATTGTACAGTGCTAGAGCTTAGATTAACCATCTCCGCAATAGCACGCTGGCTGTTCCCATTTTTAAAATGTTTGAGAACTAATTCTCGTTGTTGAATAGTTGTTCGAGGTGCCATGTTTTGTAATTCTCCAAAAGTTTCGTTTTTTCATGTGACCGAGTCAAAATACTCATTAGATACTTTAATATAAATACCAAAAATACCAAATCTGGCGTGAAAACCTAATATTATAGTCAAAAAAGTTAGAATTTCGTCTATATAAAATGTCTGCACGAAATAAGCTGCGGCATAAAAAAAGCCCAAAATTTTTTTTTTTGTATCTCAATGTTTTACTTTTGTAATTAAGAAAATTTTTCTTATTAATTTCACATCTACAAATTCTGCTTTACCAACCTTCATTTAAATTTTTGAAATATCTTTGATGGTTTAGGAGCAGTGAAGGTTCAAACTTTCAGTTTGCGACTGCACGAAATAAGCTGCGATCCACTGTACTTCTTCTCGACCTTTTCCCATAAGGAACGCATCTGGTCCCTTCGGACTTGGCACGTATACAGGGACGGGCTATTAGCCGAAGGATTGTTGTCTCGCGCCGCAAAGTGACGGATACGATCAATCGCGGCGATGAATTTCGTCAACGCTGTGTCTACTCTGTTTAGTGCCAAGAGGATGTAAAACTAACTGAGCGCTCTTACAGTCCGACAAGGATACGGACTGTATACTAAATTGTCTCAAAACCGAAAAATCAAAAAAAATATACAAAAAAAATACCAAATGGAAATTGGTTTCTTTTGGCTGAAATCGACCCAGATAGTGAAAACGACACGAAAAGAGCGTAGCCAAAAATATCAGCTGAAACAATTTTAAAAATAAGTAATATAATGAAGAGGGGAGCCAATGCATTTTTAATTATGTACATATGTGCACTTTGTGCGGTGGATCTTTATTTTTGTCGCGGTGTTGCTGTCATCAAACTTTTTTTGACAAAGGTCACTCAAATGATTTACAGGGGCTATTGCGCTATACTGAGCAACAAATAGGCACAGCGCTACTTCCTGCTCAATTGTTTTTGATGGCGTTTTAGCAAAATTTATTTTATTTTTTTGCACAAAGCCCTCCATAGCACTGGTGTGTTTTTTTGTAGCAGCATGTGCACGCAAGTCGCTTAATTTTGCAGTTATGCTGCACTTGCAATAGCTGCAAAACACCTGCGTGAGGTGTGTAGGATCCTTCCTCATCCACTCCTTGAATTCTGTGCTCTGCAGCCAGACATCTGTCACTTTTTGCTTATAAGTTTCCTTTGGCATCGTTAATTTTATATAGCGCAAGCGAATTTCACAATATTAGTGATGCAAGACGCTCCAATTTAGGTGTGAACTTTTGAGAGAAGTTATTCGACACAAGTAAATATCGATATTTTGTCGAGAGAAATACATTTTTAACATTTCAGCTGTTAAATTCAATTTAAACATCTCTAAAATTTGAAGAAAACTAATTTTAGTTTAAAAAGCTGCTTAACTTTGCTCAAAAAGCCAGAATTCCCGCTGACCTCTGTTTTCATATTTTTCCCGCAATCACGTTTCAAAAAAATCCAGATCTGACGGGAAAAAAGCCGAAATGACACCACTGCAGTAACGCTTGCTCTCTCTCTCTCTCTCTCCATACATACATATGTACATATGTACGTGCACTTCGCCTGCTCAAACGTTTGGCAGCGCAGCAATATGATCCAGCCGACCACTTTTGTTGGCATTGATTAATAACTCACGAATGAAACAATATTTTTCGATTCTGTTTTTTTATTATATTTGAATTTTATTTATTTATTTATATAATCCATAGAAAATATAATTATAAAAAAATGGGTGTGGCACCGCCCATTTTTATTTTTTTACTTTGTGACATTTGTGACATAAAAAAAAAACAAACAGATAAATGGACGAAAAGGTTGCGCATAGCCAAAATCACTTTAGTCAGGAGATCTAAAATGTTAATGATTAATATTTGAGCTTTAGTAACTTGAATTGGTTTATTGACCAACCTAAATGTGTTCAATCCTCTTGCTCCTCGTTGTCCAGTTCAAAATTTAATTGGTGTTCAAAAATGTTATCAAAAGAGTCTTCACTATTGTAATCTAATGATGAACCGCCTTCGCACCTTAACATTTCCAAAACTTCGGTAGGAAGTTGAATACTTTTCTGTCTCCGAATCCGTCTCTGAAGGTTGACCGATGAAATAATGGGATCAGATGTATCCATTGCTCGATGAAATACATCACCAAAATTATCAATTCGGCTGCACTTCTGACCATAATACAAGCGATCCGATTTGGAAAATTTATTTCGCGCTTCAGCTCCCTCTTCTCCAAAATATCCCACCGGAAGAACAGTACTTTCTATAATATCGCTGACATTGGAAGCCATGGATATTTATCAACTATCAGTGCTGCAATGTTGTGGCAATATTGCTTAAATTTAACGACGTTTATTGACAATTGACATGAGAGGCACACCAAAATAGTTTTGAGGTTACTTATGAGTTTCTCGTCAATTCCAGTAATTTGGCTCACTAAATGATCGACGTGCTGTATTTCCATCATTCGTACTGCCAAAACCTCCACATTTCGGTCTATCAACCTTCAAGCAAAGTTTCTGCCAAAACAAATTTTGAATATGTCTTTTCCTTTCCAATACCTCTTTTTTGTCATTTGTGCTGCTATTCTCCACTTTTTGATTTTGCACTTATATCCGGCGTGCAAAATGAACTCAAACATGCGAATCCAGCAATGTAAAGGGCTTAAACCATAATTTAAATTTTCCAAAACTGGTAAAAAATTTCTCGCTTGAAAAAATTTTATTATTCTCAAAGTTCAAGGGTGTTGCGCCACAAATTGGACAGGGGTGTGTAGACTTTGTTACAGTTAAGGCGTTTAGTATCAATTACAGTTAGATGAAGATTAAAGTTTATATAAACAATTTTTCCGTCCTCCATAATCATTTTGCATGGTCGCAATTGATTAATTTGTTCTTTTAAATCGGTGTTTTCCTGTAATATTACTTCATTAGACTCTTTTATAAAAGCCAGTTTTAAAGGCCTACAAAATCTAATGGATTGTGGTGCTCGATTGTTCCATATTATATTTCCTGAAGTATCTATTATCCTTAACGGTGTTACAGTCGTTGCAAAAATACTGAAGTCCATATCAAAATTTTGATTTTCAGAATTAACTTGATTATAATTGGATTCCCCAGAACTTCCATCGAATCCATAGCTTAATGCTAAATTGGCAGATAAAAAATTCACTCCCTGCTCCTCCATTACACTTAAAATTACATTTTGTTGCAAAGAAACAATGCGACTTGCAGTGTGGGCTAAGAGACATTGCAGCGGAACTTCAACTTTTGTTTCTGATATGGAAATATTATTCGGCCGACTGTGTTTTTCTTTCCTCCACAATTCTATTATAGGCGGGGAACATGTCCAAATTGTTCTTCTTGCTTTCCTTCCTAATTGCACAATACTGTTCCTTGTTAAGATTTTTGTCCAGGAGCAAAGCCAATTTCATTTGGCGAAATTGGTGTTGGATTCACTACTGGAGTAGAAATATGCCTGCGAAATAATTTGGCTTTTTCTGGGCATGGGGATAACAATTTTAACACAAACGCAAGGTCGTGTTTACCTTGTTTGCGTGCGGCCATGCTTGCGCATGAATTAGTAAGTTTGTGTTTCCTCCTTCAGACACCACAAGATGTGCAACCTGTTTTCGATGCGCCCTACGCGTTTTCCGACTGTATGCTAATACTGGGCGTCCCATTTTTTTCTTCCTTACAATCGGTACACACGTTTCTGTATTCAGCCAATTGGTATATCTCCTTTTAAACATCTGCTCATTACATCTGCAAGTCTTCCATTTTGCGGCTAAGCGATAACAACATAGTGAACTTGCATTCTCAAAAGCACGTATTATCTCGTCAGAAATATTGCCACTAATTGCACGTTTAAAAAATTGTACAATGGCATTCATTTTAGACTCCTGTGTACTCATCGATTTCCAAAGGGCAAACAAATCTGAGCTCTTGAATTTGAGGTTACGATCTATAAACGCAAATTATAAGAATTGTGGTCATTTGTGGCGGTGGAGACTATATACAATTGATCAAGAATTAATTTCTCTACGACACACAATAGGTTTCAGGGTCAAAGGAGGTCAGAGACACTTTGTACAGCTTCTGAAAAATAAGACTTGAGTGCAAATTTGCACTTGCTTTTAATGTTTTCTTTGAAATTATTGAATATTGAAAACTGCATGTAGAAATGCACTTTTCCACTGCATGTGCTTTTGTTGACAAACAGCTTACTTTTACAGCTGATTTCGCGAAAGTAGCGCCATCTATGCAAATTCTTGGTATGCAACATTGATGGTCAGAATTTTTCTTGTAGATTGCGATCAAAACCTCGATGATATATTAACTTTGAAAAAATGAATTAATGCCAAGAAAAGTGGTCGGCTGGACCATAGTGCGCAGTGCACACATACATACATACACACACTAAGCAGAAAAAGTCTGCGTACAAACTTAAATCTCTAACTGTTAGAGTCTAACACGTAAGCCTGCCTGAAGGCACGTAAACTAACAGCTTTTCAATCGTTTAAATAATTTTTGACGGTTGATAAAAAGCACACAAAGTTATGAATCTCAGCTTTGAAAGCTCTCCAAAGCTTTTAACGTGACTTATATTTCGGTATGCACAAGCCATATGTTTTTTCGCGCGTAAAATTTGGTCCGCCTTATGTTGTGTTTGCTGTGCAAATAATCGATTTGCTAATACAATATTTTACTTGTTTGCACACCACTAATTCAAAAATTGTGAAAAGTAACAAGTGAGAAAGCTATTGTCGAGTGTGCTCGACTGTGAGATACCCGTTACCCATTTTGAATAAAAGCAAAATATTGTGGTAATAATCTCAAAATATAAAAAAAGAAATATGCTTGTTTGCGACGCCCACTAACAAGCGTAATTTTAAAGCTAGAGTTGCTAATTTTTTGGATATACAATAATTGCTATAGTATTTATGATTCCTGATTTGGTTGGGATCATATAAAAATTGTCGAAGTTATTAAAGAAATACTTTTGTATGGGCAAAAACGCCTACTTACTGGAGGTCTTAGTTGCTTTGACCGACAATGTGGTATATTGTGCCGCCTATGGTGTATTTTGAATGCGGTACTATATCGATATACCAAATATACCATTCGGTATATTTTTAGTATTTTTGTAGTATAATCAGTATATTTTGAGAAAAAAAACCGAAAAATATATTTCTTTTATTCAAAATGGGTAGCGGGTATCTCACAGTTGAGTACACTCGACTGTAGCTTTCTTACTTGTATTAGATGTGCTTGAGTTCTGTCATGCCACGTTGCTGGACGTGTGGATCGACAGCGGGCGCCACTCTTCCGCGCTGGCTAAATTTACATTTGGTCAGATAGATGATAAATTAAAAAACAAATTAAAATAAAATATCACGTATACGTCATGATGTTTATATGGGCAGTTAGAGTAGGCGTGGTCAAACTTACTTTGAAGTTTACTTAAATATTTGCGTCTCTGTACGCAGCCGGTCACCAGAAAAATGATGAAACGGGAACCGGCTTAAGTTAAGTTCGCCATCTCAAGCTGGTGCAGCTGGCGCAAACGTCAAAGCTGAGCTTTCCAATGCAACCGATGCATAACTTCAAGCTCAGCTTATCAGCAGCCTTACAGCACTACTTTAAGCTCAACTTAACAGGAACTTAAGCTAATTCAACAGACTAATAATGCATACTTTTAGTCACTGAATACAAGAAAACTTAACGTGGCTTAATTGTAGCAATCTTCTAGGCCCTGGGTAAAACAAAACTTAATTTGACGTAAATCTAGCATACTTTTAGGAACTACCTGCAACAAAATCAACCTTGACTTAAAACTAGCAAACTTTTAGGCAGAATTCAATGCCTGTTGCTTTAGGCGTCGTTACACATCTTTAAAGCAAACGAGATAAAATTTTGAAGAAAGCTCAGGAGAGTCTTAATAACAAGTGAACAACGTGAAGTGAATAACTATTTTTACAAGTTACAACAATAAAAACATTAATTATATTTAATTAAATGTTAACAGAACTACGTTGAACTACCTTTTAATGAAAATATTGAGTTTGCCATCATTATTTGCCCTTGATTTTGGGTTGTATATTTGTAGCACTTCGTAGCCGATTCTTACGGCTTGTCTGTTTTCATTTGGTAAGTGTGAAATTCCAAGCCAACGTTGTGCATATCGCTGTCTTTGGGAAATATTCTTATCGTTTCTCCTTGATTGATCTTAACGATAACTTTGTCCCTATTAGCAACCTCATCTATGAGTTCTAATAGGTCACTAAGGTTGTTTGTATGCACTACCATTTGTGGAGGCTTTGAATGACTATTACGTCCAGGAGCAACCTCATTACTATCATTATTGATAACTGCTGCGTGGTTCACTGTGACATTATTATCACCTGCAGTTGCTTCATCACCATCATCAGTTTCCTTATCCATGTCCAGAGAAAACATGTTGCTTGCCTGAAGTCGATTACTCTGTGTCAGTAGAGCAGCACTCTTGCTGGTGCTTGGCTGTTGACTCTCAGTTTTGAGTAAGCGTGAGCGTTCATGACCATTGAACGCCCTCTTATTCTTAAGGGGAGTCGACAATGGTTACTTTTTCTTTTACCGGTTTAACACTTTTGCGCGTTTACCAATCTAATTGCAGCTGCACTGGGTGTTACACTATAATTGATAGCAGAGCTGTGATGGGCATAACCATTACGGCTATCATTAGTTATGCCAGAACAATTGCTGCTAGTTAATGCATTAGCCAGGTTGTAGGTACTAGTTGTGGTAGTAGCCATGGAGTGGTTGTACTACTGTTGTATTTTGTTTCTTAAATGGAGTCAGAAGAAGTGCTACGATCCATTTAACAATTGTGATATTTAATTTCTTAAATATTAAATTGTCCAAATTTGTAGTTGATTTGTAGTTTTGCGCATCAGCTTGCCCGTTTGGGCAGGCGCACACTTTCCGTAACAACAATTATTTGTTGTTATTGTCTGTAGTGGTCGGTTGGACCGCCAACATTTATTGGATGTGGCTAAAAGTAGGCAAAGGTTTCTTTTTCAATGGAAAAAAACAGCGCCACGGCACTAGGTGTAGAAAAAAGTAGTTAATGTAATATATTTATTAAAGTTATGTTTATATATGTTAATAATCCAATTTTTGTTAGTTAAATGATAGATGTATAATAATTGTTTAGTGTTAGTATAAACTTGTAGGATATATGTATTTTGTTAGGAATGTGGCAACTCTGTCATCCACCTATTGACCATATGCTGGCTACACCAAACGATCAGCTGCAAACACATGAGGATTAGTTGGGCAACCCGCGAATCGTTCGCAGCCAACTTCATGGCGAAGCCTATTTAATTTGTGCTTTCAATTTCATCAGACATATACGTTTAGAATAATCAATAAAGTTAAGTTAAAATACAACGGCGTTTTCATTAAATCAACCACTCCAATGAAGACGCCAAAGGAAAAATTAATTAGCGCCATCTGTGTGTGGGGCTTTAGCGATAGATGCATCTTAAGGCAGTGAATGTCAAAGAATGGGAAGATAAGAATACATGAATACAGTTTAATGTCCGTTTGACAAGGCTTAGATTTTTGATTCGTGCTGGTCATTCATTCTCGCAAGTCACCTGGGGATTTTGTCGTGGCAATTCTCCCAAAGTAGAGAAAAAAAGAATGTATGGTATATATCGCCAACTCCAACACAAAAGTGACATAAGTAAATAAATATTGAATAGTGCGAGAAAAGAAATTGTGTGTAATCACCCCCCCATTTCGGCCAGCAGCCAAGAGGCGACAGGCGAAGAGAATCTTTGGAATTTTTAATGGTGCCGTCCAAATAGGCAGGGTAAATATTGCTGACGGCAGATGGAAAATTTACAAATATGATATTAACGCTCTGATTTTTCTTTAAAAATCAGACGGCACGCAGTGATAAATTTTTCTTTTGGATATTGCTGGTGTAGGCGTTAAGTTAAGCCACCAAACAAATTTCATCAATGCCACATCGTCACCCGGCAGCAAAAAGCTTGCACGAAAGCTTTCGCACGAACGCTTCGAAAGCTGCAGAGGATTAGCTGATAGCTGCAAGCGAGAGGCAAGCTCTGCGATCTGGCAGAAATTAGGAGGAGCGATTTGCAGCGATACTGCGCCGCCGCCACCTTAAATTACATTGGGAGTTGTCTCTGAGAGGGCTAGCAAGGAGATCGCCAACATTACCACGGATTTTGTATATGTGCTAGTGACCGTGCGACCACCTGCAAAAGTGTCTGCGTACCACCCAGAGAGTTGGCGCAGCTGATGTCAGCGCCTATAGATGTTTTTTTTTTGTTATTTAATGTTATTTCTTTTGGGTCTTCTGCCATTTAATTGTTGCTTTTTTGATATACTAAATTGTCCCGTTATTGTATTGTTTGCGTATAGATATATGTTGAATGAAAAACTGTGTTATGAATTTACATATGATTACGTGGTATATTATACTATGTAACCGTTGTAAATAAACTTCATTAGTTAATATAAAGGCATCCTACATATATCTTTTCCGTCAATACTTATGTTTTCTGTCAAGATTTGCAATTTTAAAATTTAATTTATATTTGTTTACCAAAACAATGGAACATCTGGCATAAAAGCTCAGATCACAATTTGAACAGAAAGCTTTTGTTCAGGGCTTTAAACTTTTGCTCCACAGCTCAAAAACAACACAACAACACACACACACATATCACCGGCTGAGAAAGATCTTTCGTCGCTGGAGAATGATGTAAGTGACCTTTTTTTTATACATATCTTATTCTCATATTATACGCAACAGAGCTTTTTTGCATTGAATCTGTTGAATGTCAAACTTTATAGTCCGAAAGAAGTTTTTTTTTGTTTTGCTGGCAGCGTAATTTCGTTGTACCTGAGAAACCTTATGTTTCTTAGCGCTGAGCATTGTGTCAAAGTCTCCATTGCCATACTATGAAATGGATTCTTAATTAAATAGTTTTATATCGTAGAAAAAAATTATCAGAAAATTAGCGATCCACCTATCAAAATTGCAAGATGAAATATTGGCTATTTATTCCTATTATTCATATTTATGCTATTTATCTATTTATTTAGTTTTTAAGTATTTACGAAATAGTTATAATTTAGCTATAATATTTCCACATATGTACTTCTGTTGTTTTTCCGTTAATGTTTTCTTTGATTGATTTATTTGCCGTTTTTTTTATGTATTTTATTTTAATTAAATTGTTTATAATGTTTATTATGTTCTAGTTGCGTTTTCTAATTTGGAACCATGCAGCGTTTGTATGAGGAGAGTTGAGTGATGAGGAGCTTCTCTGAGGGATCCTGTTATTTAAATTGATTTTTACGATGCCTTTGCAGGATCATAGTAGGGTGGGCGTCTGCGCCAATGAGTGCACCGTTAAGGAGAAATGCTCCAAGTCGAAGGTAGATCCCTAACTTGTCTTTTCTCTAGTTTTCTTCCTACTCTTTTGTTGATGCATTTGACAGTTATTAGTTAAGAGCATGAAATACCAAATGAAGTTGTTAGAATTAGGGCGAAGCGAGAGCGCAATAAAGCTTTCGTTTGTTGCTCTCTGAGCGAATTCGCCTCGCTTCGCCACTCTAGTTAAGTTAGGCTTAATGTAACTTAGCATAGAATCATAAAAGCAGTTGTCATCACTCTTTTCGTTTTCGTTGTACCAACAACAATTAGGTCTATTCTTTGTGTTCGCGAATAAAGCGGAATTATAATTGCAACAACTCTTGTGATTTTTCAACTGTCCTTGTATGTCCTTTTTCTTTTTCCCCCCCTCCTACTTAAGTACGCGATTTTTTTTAATCATATAGTTAATCCATGGAAGCACGTAGGGGAAAGGATAAATTTTTTTGCCCACACCTATCCGACCAGACAACAGCCGTAGCGATGGCGTACGCCTTTCATGGCGCTACATTTACACCAGCTTCCTTCAGCGCTACACGTCTTTGTTGTCTCTATTACCGACACCGACTCAAGACGATGTCTAAAAATAGAATATTGTTTGTGTAAATCACAACTTGAACACTGATTAGATCGAACTTTTGAGGAGCGCGACACAACCATCAGCTTTGAAAGCATGTACAACACTCATAATTGGTTTTCAAAAAGCAATCAGATTACAATTCGCCTCAAAAAAGTCATTCGACTGACAAAGACTCACACACGTTGAGGTCAAGGGAGGTAGAGCCAGATTTCGGTCTAGAGAGTATGACCGACGCCACCCCACTTGACGGACGAGGCGGAGGACGTGGGGGAGGAGCTGTCCATGCAGACGGGCCCTCCCGCGAGTTTGCAATCCTCTAATGAGTGTGCTGCAGTTCAACCTCCACAAATCTAAAACGGCTTCGGTGGAGCTTCACCTCGCACTAGAGGAAGGGTCCGCCTACACAGCTTTGGTCCAGGAACCGTGGATAGCGTCGGGCAACTTGGTCGCAGGGCTGAAGTCGCCAAACTACAATCTTTACGTCCCAACATTGGTAAGTAGATCGAGAACTGCCATCCTGGATCAAATGCTCATCTACTACCTAATTTTAGCACTGACGATCTAACCGTGGACATGGTCTGCTCCCCCAACAAGCAACTCAGGACCTAGAAACATCTGTTAATGTTCTCTCAGAAGTGCTACTGTCTGCGCTCCGCAAATCCTGTAGGCTCTCCAGACCGACGAGGAGATCGAAGACACCCTGGTGGAATCCAGATCTCTCATCGCTTCGTGGTGAGCTTACTAGCATATTTCAACTTGCTAAGAAGGCGGACAACGTCTATGTCTGGGACGAGTACAAGTCTATCCTGAAGTCCTACAAGAAGATAATCCGCTCATCTAAAAAGTCCTCATGGAGAGTAGTGTTGTGTGCTCTTGTAGGTGAACATGTTTACTTGTTCTATTTTTTCAAAAGAGTCAACTCACTTATACTCGTATTGCTCACTTGCTCACTGTTCATTGCTCAGTTGCTCATTGCTTGGATGTTCAGTTGCTCACTGGTGTTCAGTGCATTACCAAGCCAATGAGCCTGCATCTCAACGACTTTTCAAAAATAAATTATATGTTACATATTTAATTTTCAAACTTACCGATATCTCTGCATTTTAATTTGTGGCAACACTTTTGCTCCCTTCATTGGGCATTTAAAAATAGTTAAATAAAATCCTTCATGGATGATTGAATTTTCAAAAAATATATAATATACTACAAGCAATAAAATCATTATTATTATTAAAATTTAACATGTTTAATTTTCAACCTTACCGATATCTTGAGCTTCTGAGGGACATTTACCAGGCTTCAATATCATTGAGATGCCAGCGTGTTTACATTTGTTTGGAAAATGGCTGATTAGCAAAATGGAATTGAAGATGAGTATTATGTATAATACTCCTTTTTGCGGCAGCAATTTAATTAGCTTGTTGTCTATTCTGTCCTCCCCAGGTGATTTGCGCAAATCAAGTCCGTCAATTTCCAGTTTGAGTTCATTCAACGTAATTAGTCGTATAGAATGCTGTTCAGTATTTGTGAGTTGGAGCTGCTGCTGCAATAATTGTTTCCACCCGACCCGTATGTCAGTTCTTTCGCTGTCCGAGGTGTGCAGAGTAGTCTGGAATCTGTCTTCGAGATGTTTGGCAAGAAATTCTGCCTTCTCAAGAGTGGTTTTTCACCAAGAGATTCTACTGGCGCCGCTGTCAGGAGCTGCATGATGTGTCTTAAGCGAATAATTTGCCTGCGGCTGAATTTTAAGTTTGTTTGTGTATTTTCATAGCTTTCGCATCATGTATCGATTATGAGTGTCAATGCCTTCGAAATGTTTATTAATGTTTTCCTCTTTCAGTTTCAGATGTGCTTTTTTGCGTCCGGAGTGCGTGTTGTCATCAGTACTCGTTTACATTATTGTTTGTAAGAAAGTAGTCGTCTAGTGGGTTCATCCAGTTCAATGTCGTGATGAGAGTTGTTTCGCCTCCATGGATGTTGGCCGCTTGAGCGATTACAGGCCGCAGTAGCCGCTTCTTTAATGTTTCTCATGAGGATATCAAGAGCGTCTTCAATGTTATTGTGTGTTTATTGTGTTTATTTCCGTATTGAGGTGAATGTTCCGCTCAAGAGTGGATTTAAATGTTGTAATGAGGGCGCGAGTGAACAGCTTGGATTATTGTTCTGCCTCTCAAACATGTACGAGGGTTGCCCCACCAGGAATGTTTTGCGTTCCAGTCCTCACAGAGGAGAAAGTTGCAGATTGTTCTGTCAGTTATGCAGTCAAAATGCTAAGTACGGGCGGGCAATAAATAGGCGCAATTACAATGAAATCTTTTTTAATGTTGTTCGCAGGTAATTGGGCAATCGGAGCTGACTGGAGAAACGTTTCGTTGATTGGCTGGAGTGCTGAGTGTTTGATATCCGCACGTACAAGAATGGCAACGCCACCTTTTGAACTGATGCTGTTCGACTGGTGATGTTTGAATTTTTTGTACAATTTTATTGTCTTTGTGCATTGTGATGAAATTGAACATAACATTGAACAGATTATCTATTATTTTTTCCATGTTTCTGAAGATAATTGTATTTTGTTCAATGATTTTTGTAAGAGAGCTGTTTGTGAAATCCATTTTCTTTATTTCTGGCGGGTTGGCAACGGTGGCAGGTGCTGTTGGATGTGGTGTTGATGCACTTGGAGGATCCACAACTGGAGATTGCTGTTGCTCGAGGCGCCACTTTTGTTGAAACTTTCTCAAGTGCCTTTGTGCAGGATTTCGTGGTTTTCCATAGCCAGACTTACGAGATGAGCGTCCGCGCGCAATTTTGTAAGTGACTGATGAAGCTTTTATAGTGCTGCCGTCTGTTGTGCTTTGGTGTTTTTGCTGCCTCGTGCTGTGGCCCGATGGATGTGCTTGCTGCTGGTGCTGTATTGAAGGTGATT
The DNA here is from genome assembly GCF_023558435.1 of Drosophila sulfurigaster albostrigata. Lineage (NCBI taxonomy): Eukaryota > Metazoa > Arthropoda > Insecta > Diptera > Drosophilidae > Drosophila > Drosophila sulfurigaster. The sequence goes on from NC_084882.1 coordinate 6,131,870, forward strand.
TCTGCTACTGTTGAAGTGTTTGTTGCTTTTCTCTGAGTTGTTTATGGGCGTTTGGCGTAAGTGTATATCAGCTGGAATCTGAGTATGGAAATTGCTGCTGCTGCCACGTACTACTTCACTGAAAGTTTTATTTTTTTTCCAGTGAACATTTATTTGAATTGGTGTGTTGAGTTGGCGCCTTGGAGGCAGTTTATGCTGGATTTGTGTGCGTGGTTGGACATCCTGCAAAATTGGATTCTGTTTCTGCTGTGTGTTGCCTCGATTGGCCGTCAATTTTTGCTGTGCTTCCTTTGTAGCTGCTGATGTGTGCTCCATCACAATTGGCGCATTTTGGAGCTGTTTAGTGAGGCTGTGGTGGCGTGCACGCCTGCACATTTCATGCACTTAAAAGGGCGTCGGCAGTAGTACTTAGTGTGTCCATAGGCCTGGCAACGGTGGCACTGTACTGGGTCGCGGGGCTTAGCTTGCTTCTTGACGACTATTGCTTGGTTACCCAGTTCTTTCATATCTAGGATTTGCTCGTGGCTGCTGTCCGCAGCGGTGTCAATCTCCACCTCAAACATATTTAGTGGATTTTGCGAGATGCGGTGTTTAATTACTCGTATATATCGAGTATTGAAGCCAGCTTGGTTGTCAGCCAGTCACACGGATGGCTGTGGTGTAGTTTCTGAATAATTATACGGAACCCCCCTTTCGCTGCGCAATTGGTGTGTGGTGTTGTATACCGTCTTCGTCAAGTATATTTAGTGCAGCTTTGTATGTTGACATATCTTCGCAGATAATGCGGAGTCCGATACCTGCAGTTGACCTTGTTTTAAAATTAGCTATTCGTCTTTTTTGAAATTTATCTAGCAGGGGCATGATTACTGGGACAAATGGTAATATCAGTGGTGGGATTTTATGATTTATTTGTTGCTGAACTGGAATAGCGTTGAGCTGTTGTTGTTGTTGTTTCTCGTCACATTGTGTTTGTGCGTGTACAGCTCACTGTCATGTTGGTTGACTTGCTGCATGCTTGCTTGATGAATTCTTTTTACGAAATTGCTTTTAAAAACTGGTGTTTTGATTTGTGAGAAATCCAAGTTATCGTCAGAGTCGTATTCCATGTCAGTCTTTTTTCTCTTATAAGGAGATTGTTGTCCATTGGTTGGGTTATTTCCAGTTTTGACTGGGACTGGCATTTCGTGGGGGAGCAGAGGGGGACGCTGGAGAGCCAATTCTTTACAATACTCGTATTGTGGGGGTTGCTTTTCGCAGGTGACGGAGTCAGCTTAATGGTTGCAATCGAAGAGGGACGGGGCATTGCATTATTTTCCAGAGCTGCAGTGGCTCAGGAAAACTGATTGTCATTGCTTCGTTACTGCTGTCTTGCTGACTTGTGCATTGCTGCTTAGCAGCATTGCATTCGTCAAAGTCGTCTGCGCATATGTTGGTGTGTTTAGAATTTCTCTTTGCTATTGCCACTTTCTCTAAGCGCGCTGTAGCGAGAGACAGAGACAGCGAGCGCTTTCTGTCCTTGCTGTCGTTCGGCAGTTTAGTTATTGTATTGGCTGCTTCGTTAACGGTGGAAAGGAAAATTTTTTTTTGTGTGTGTTCGTGACTGTTTGTGTTTGTCGGCTGTTGGTAAGTTCGCAGTAGTGTGGGTGTTCAGTTTGTCTGTGTTTGTTTTTGCTTTTATTGCTGCTGCAGCCTTGCTGCGAAGGGGTGGCGGGGAAATATGCACTGTTAAGTTCTCTTTTCTTGCATATTCCCTGATTTTTGGTGCCTGATGGTGTGCGTGGGTACCGTTTTTTTCATCAGCGTTATGATTTTTAGAAGTTGGTGCTGCTGTTACTATGCCAGAAAAGTGCGCCTTTTTTGTGCTGGCGATCCTTTTATGGGCATGCGCTGAGGAAAATTTGGTTGCGATCAGATAAAATTGTGGAAGTTATTAATTATTTTGTATTTGCAAAAACGCCTTCTATGCTTTTATTTGTATGCGTCTATGTATATTCACACATTCTCGCCTATATTGGTGTGTGCTGGTAGTGTGCATTGCACACGCTGTACAGCTTTTGTGTGGACTGTGTACAACTGTGCAGATGAGTGCAGTATTTTTTAATAAGTGCATAAACATGAATTATAAGGAGAACGACGCTCGTGCAATGAACTCACAATATAATGTAAGTTTTTGTCATAATATATGTATATGTTTTGTAACAAAGTAGTATATGTGTTGTTTTATATGTTTGTGATTGTCTTTTGTATGTTTGTGGTTATTTAGTGCCAGAGACCCAGGCAAAAACAGTGATTGTTAAATATATGTACATGTGAATTTCATGTTCATTTGTAGTATACATTTTGTACAAAATTATTAAAATAAAATTATTTGCAATCAGACGCTGGACACAACAAATGAATCGTCTTTTAAAGAGTACGCTGCCACAGTAAAATCAAAATTATTAGCTGGTGAGCTTAAGCCTACTGATTCACGTGGTCAGAGCAAAGTGTTGGCCACCTTTTCACGACTGGTCAATACAAACGGCATAATGGCAGTAGAGTGAAACATATGCAAAAACATTTACAAATTTGAGAAAAGCACATCAAATTTAGTAAAACACAAATGCTACATTATGGCCAATAGCCGAAAGCGCAGTCTTCCTGTCGTTGATGTATCCACCGAAACCAAAAAGAAGTGCACCAATCTGGCAACGGAGTGGGCAATAAAGAATGGTCGACCGTTTAATTTAATTTCGGACCCTGGGTTAAGAAACTTGGCGCAGTTTTTTATTTCTGTCGGTGCGCTCTATGATTTTTACTTCAATGAAGTAAACGAAATTAATGAGCAGAAATAGTACGGATATAGCATAACTTCAGATATCTGGACGGACGATTTTCTTAAGGAATCTTATATTTCACTGACTATGCATTATGTCAAAAAACAGCCTGCTAGCAATGAAATCAATGGGTGGAGCCTCCTGTACCGGTAAGAAGTATAAAATGTTAATGAAATATATATAAATTTCTTAGGTAATGAATTAAAAAACAAAATAGCGCGAATCTTACGTGACTTTGGATGTGATTTGATGATGGACGAACCAATAATTGTTACCGACCGCGGAGCTAACATGAAAGCAGCATTCAACGGACTGAGCATAATACACTGTGCAAATCACTTGATCCACAATGTGATTGGCAAACTTGTAAATGAAGTACCTGAACTGCTGGATCTGGTTAATCGCTGCAGCAAGCTTGTTAAATATTTTAAAAAATCTGGACAAAACTGGAACTTAACAAGTACCCTAAAAAGCTACTGTCCAACTCGTTGGAATACCGTATTTAACCTCTTAAAGTCGGGTGAGCTAAATTGGATGGAAATTTCGCAGATTTTGGTAGATAAAAATGAAATTTCAAGAATTACAGATATTAATTTAAACAACATTAGCGGATCAACAAGATTTAAATGAAAAGAAGATTATATATTTATATATGAATTACATTACACAACATAAAACAAGTAAGAAAGTTACAGTCGGGTGTGCTCGACTGTGAGATACCCGCTACCCATTTTGAATAAAAGCAAAATATTGCGGTATTTTTTCCAAAATATACCTAAATAAAAATATACTAAAAATATACCAAACAGTTTGTTTGTTATATCGATATTCACATACCACATTCAAAATATACCATAGACGGCACAATATACCAGATTGTCGGCCAAAGCAACTAAGACCCTAGTAAGTAGGCGGTTTTGCCCATACAAGAGTATTTCTTTAATAAATTCCACAATTTTTATCTGATCGCAATCAAATTTTCAGAAATCATAAATACTATAGTTATTATTACCAAAATTTGCAGATGTAGCTTGAAAATTACGCTTGTTATTCAATTTTATTGATTTGCGGGGGCGGAAGTGAGCGTGGTAAATATTTGAAACAAACTTGATCTGCGTGCAAACATAACAAATGCTGTCGAAAATTATAGCTCTATCTCTTGTAGTCTCTGAGATCTAGGTGTTCATACGGACAGACGGACAGACACACAGATGGACAAACAGACGGACATGGCTATATGGTCGGAGATGCCTCCTTCTACCTATTACGTACATTTCCTGCCGGCACAAAGTTATAATACCCTTCTACCCTATGGGAAGCGGGTATAAAAACAGACAAATTGTATTGAAGTATTTGTTACGGACTGGTTGTCTTCCCTGGGGCCGCGCCGGCTGGCTCATCGGTACTCAGGTGGAGTTCCATCCCTGGCCCGCAGTCCGCACAATCGATAAGTCCACCGATATTAACAGCTGTTTTTTAACAGAAAAACACACCACTAACAGAAAAACAAAACAGCTGCCGCGCAATTAAAAATTGCGCTAAACAAAAGGGAAATTCAAAAACAAACTGTTGACGACGGTAAGTAAAGAAAACGACAATAATATACAACTCACTGATCCATTCGTGTTTGAATAGGGCCACAGCTGGACCCTGGCGTACCCACCCTGCCTGAGATGGCCACATCGGCGCCATCTCCCTTGCGTTGGCCACTATATCAGTGGCTGCTCCTCATCCGGCGTAGTGCTGTGGAATTCCCTTCCCCTCCATGCTGAGAAGACTCACACAACCATGTTCATCGTAAGTACTAATATATACTTCATGAATTTCTCTTATTTACTAACATTTAATTATATTATTAATTTTTATTTACAGATATCATAACAAATATTTGGACAAAATGGCAAGGGAACAAGATTTATAAATCACGCAGTAGGACGAGCGAAATAACAAATAGCCACAACGGCGTAAAGGACAACTTTTATTATATGTATGTAACACATCCGGGCGGTTCGTATATATTTATTCATCAATTTATATACGTATGTTTTTATGTAAGTATATATATATATATTTATCTGAGTCGCTTTATTGTCAACCTTAATCTACCTAAGAGCTCTTGGGATTGGTGAAGGGGGCGATATGAGTGGTGATAGAGAATATGTATGTATACATATATAAATTAGTAAATATAAACGTATAATCCCGCAGCAAGTTGATTTTAAGAATGTATATATGTCTGTATGAAGGTGTTTGTCGTCCCTACTCTGTCATTTATTTACAAAAAGAATAAATTAGTTATCTACTTCAATTTACTTTACTTTAATTTATTATTTATTTAATTTACTTGGAATTTTTATTTACTAATAATTAATTAATGATTGCTAAATGATCTCGCAGAAAAATATAGACAACAAATCACAAAAACACAAATTGATTGCTGTTTACTTTTACGCAACGTGACGACAGTTGCGAATGTTTGGAAGGAGTGCACTGACGGTCGGAATTGGGGCGGACTTGAACTGACTCACCAGTCGGTTTTCTCCTCCCGTCTCAGCGTTGGCGGCGCCGTCTGTCCCACGTCGTGGATGCTTCTCCCCGACGTTGAAGTGCCGTGCGCGGCGAAGGTCGCCCGCGCTTGTCCAGCGGTGATGCTCTGGTTGTTGTTGTCGTTGCAGTTGCAGCTGCTTGTTGCAGTTGATGTTGTTGCAATTGCTGCTGCTTCTGCCGTTGCAGTGCCGTGTGTCTCGCGGCGATGGCTGCCCGCACTTATCCAGCGGTGACTGTGGCCGCTGGTGTCGCTCGACTAAGTTCCTTCTCGCTCCTTCTCGCAGATTGTTGGTTCCAAGCGGAGTTGGGTTACGCTCAACTGTTGCCCTCATAAGATTAAGAAGCTGAAGACGGGATGCTCTGCTGCCGCGGCTTTTTCTCTGCTGCCGTCGCGGCCCGATTCAGAGTTGCTGGCGCTATTGTTGTTGTTGTTGCTGCTGCTTCTTTGTTGTTGTATGGTTGTGGAGTTGGATGAGTTGCGGTGGCTCTACGTAACAGTTTTCCCGCGGCAACCGCCGCATCTAAAATGCTGTTGATTGTTTTGTTGTGGTGTTGCTTGCTTGATGACTTTACGAATGGCACCTCGTTCAATGTGTCACTCGCGATATAGTCTCGCTCAATAGATCAGAGGATTGAAGCGCAAGCGTTTTCACTTTATCTTAATACTTTCATGCGCGTTGTTGCCATTAATGGTCGTTTGTCTTTGCTCACACTGTTGTTGGTTTACGATCTTTCAGCGGAATATTGCAGCAATTTCTTTTTATCTAACAAACAAATCTTTATTTTATGTGACTTCGTATTTAATAATTATTCTACGATGCACAAACACGTGGAGTAGAGTCTTCTCCCCTTTTTTTTTCTCGACCGTCTCCAACCTTCATCCAAATTCAACTCCACGAGCCAGCAAAATTCCACATGCTCATCAGTGAAAAAATTTGACGTTTTCCTTTCTCCTATTTTACAGCTGGAGCCATTTTTCAAATTTTTTCCTCCCTGGAGTTGCCATTCCCTATCTCCGATATATCGCTTCGCGATATATCGATAACCCCCCAAACATTGCTGGCACAAACGATATCCAAAACGTAACAATACCCCCCCCCTAGATCGTTTGTGACCAGCCGGCATCTATTGCAGCGCCCAACGTAGGCTACACCCACGACACTAATTGAAACAGATATTAGAGCAACGGATCACCAACACTACGTCCGGCAGACGGTAAGTCGAGCTCACTATAATCGTATATCCTTGCTGTGAAAGACTCCTAACGATCTTCCTTGCAGGTCCTCTAATTCATAGGCGTTGCTACCTACACCTCGAACGACACGCCTCCAGACTTCTTGTCCTGGTGTCAGGAGAAGTTGCCGTGCACGCTGATCATAGCGCTGACGACTGCGTTCATAGGCCTTGTGGAGATGCTCCTTCACTTGACTTCGGATGATGGCCAGTCTATCGCGGGCTTCTAGGTCGGTGATAGCATGATCCGACAGCGATCTCAGCTTCCTGGCCAACTTGTATTGGTGTCCGTTCAAATACATGTGTTGGCCGAACACAGCGAAAAACGGCGTCACTCCAGTAGCGCTATGGACTGCGTTGCGTATCGCTACTTCGATTTCCGGTAGGTACGCATCCCATTCCCGGTGGTCGTTTTCCAAATACGCTCTTATGCCAGATATTACCGTCCGGTTTACGCGTTCAGCGGCATTACTTTGGGGCGAATACACCGGCGTGCGCATATGGGCGATTCCAAAGGCTTTGACCATCGTCTCAAAGGATTTGGAAATGAATTGCCGTCCGTTGTCAGAGTGTATCACCTCCGGTACTCCGAATTTGAAGAATACTTCGTGAACTAGGAAGTCCACGACATTCGCGGCCGAGGCGTCTCTCATCGCCTTCAAGAAGGTGAACTTGGAAAAATGATCCACGACTATGAAGATCCAAGCGTGCCCACGTTTGGATCGCGGATATTTCCCCAAAAAGTCTATATATAACTTCTGGAATGGGCGATCGGTGAGCATTTCCTTTCCAATGCCGGCCTGCGTTGAGTAATTCAGTGCTTTTGTCTCCTTACAGGTAGCACATCCTCGTACAAAATCCTGTACTTGTACCGCCATGCCAGGCCAGTAAAAATGCCTCCTCAGTGCATGCAGGGTTTTCGCCACCCCGCCGTGAGCTGACGTCTCGTCCGAGTGCGCTTTCTGGATCAATCCCGCCGTCAGTGAATCGGGTATCCACAGCTTCCAGCTCGACTGGGTCGTTCCATCGTCAACCGACCCCTCCGTCACTCTCCTAAACAGCATGCCACTCTGTACTTTCACGTCTGGCAACCGATGTTGTTGGCTGGTGACCTCGTTGACCAGCTGTTTATAGTCGGTTGACTCGAACTCCGTCGTCTCCATCCCAAGAAGATCCTCTGGCGTCACACTTAACTCCTCTACGCTTCTCGACAAAGTATCCGCCACGACATTCTCAGTCCCCTTCCGAAACTGCATCGTGAACGGAAAAGCCTGGAGTTCCAGTGACCATCTGGCCAGTCTTCCTGTCAAGTCCTTGAGACTCATGAGCCATTGGAGGCTTGCGTGGTCGGTGATCACGGTGAATGGCATCATTTCAACATACGGCCTAAATCGATGAATGGCCAACTTCGCGGCCAAGCACTCTTTTTCAGTCACGGTATAGTTGATCTGATGCCGGTTCAGTTTGGCCGAAAAGAACGCGATCGGCCTCTCCTGCTGTTCCTCGTCCAGTTGAAACAAAACAGCTCCGACTCCGAAATTCGATGCATCACACTGGATGTAGAATGGCTTCTTAAAATCGGCGTGCACCAACACAGGAGCCGTGGTAAGCGCCTTCTTCAATTTATCCACAGCGTTAATGGCTTCCTCACTCAGCTGAAACTTCCCACTCCTTTTCTTTAGGGAATTCGTCAGTGGTACTGAGATCTCTGCGAAGTTTTTAATGAATCTCCGGTACCACCCGGCCGTACCCAAGAAGCTACGCAGTTCCTTGACCGTTCTTGGAGCAGGGATGTTATTGTTGGCCTCCACTCTGCCCGGGTCCATCCGTAAAGTGCCTCCACCGATGATGAAACCTAAATAGTTGAGGTTTCTGGATTTGGCCATGCCAATGGTGAGATTCGCCTTCTTCAAACATTCCGCCACTAATTTTAAATATTTTAGGTGTGTGTCGAAATCCGCCGAGATGATTAACAAATCGTCCAAGTACACGAATACATTGGACCTTAGGGACGTCGGGATTACTTTGTCCATGAGTCGGCAAAGTTGCTGTGCTGCGTTGCATAATCCGAAGGGCATGTGGCGGAATTGGTACAGCGGTCGTCCCGGAACTGTGAAAGCTGTATAGGCTCTACTGCTTTCCTCTAGCTCGATTTGCCAGAAAGCAAACTTCAAATCGACACTTGAGATGAAGTGCGTCTCGTCGATCCGCGAGAGAATGCCTTCGATGCATGGAAGGGGGTACGCATCTTTCACCGTCACGCTGTTCAGCTTCCGAGCGTCCAAGCAAAATCGATTCTTGCCGGGCTTCATGACGACCGTCGTCCTATTGCTCCATGGACTGTTGCTCTCTTCGATGATGCCCAACTGAAGCATCTTATCATCCTCCTTCCACACGATCTCCTGTTTTGCTGGGGATAGAGGGAAATGTCGGTCCTTCACGGGTTCGGTTCCTTCAATTAGCTGTATCCGATGCTGCAACAGAGGAGTCTTACCCAATCCATGGATTCCAAATTGGAGAAATCCGCTTTTCACGGCTTCCAACTGACTCCTCTGCATCTCTTCCAGGTCCCACATCCCCGGATCAGACTCGACAACATCCTCGCCTCGGTAATAATCCACTTCCACAGTGGTTACTTCCGACACATCTCGGGGTGACTCTCGGTGGTCCAATCCTCCAAACAAATCCGGAGCGATGTTGAATGCTCTCCAGAAATCGATGCCCAAATAAACCTCCTGCTTTAGATCGGGGCACATGAAAAAAGTTATTTGCTCCGACTTGTCGCCGTATGACACCGGCAGATTAACTCGTCCTAGGATCGGTCGGCTGGCTCCTGCAGCAGTGGTGACCATGGACGCGTACGGCTGAACATTCCAGTTCATCTTACTGGCCAGCTCTCGGCATCCTCGCCCCATAAGACTAACGGACGCGCCAGAGTCCAGAAGGCCTTTAAAAATTTGTCCACCGATGACGACGTCTGCAAAAACTCGGGGGTCGGTGTATTCCACTCTCCGAACTGCTTCCACGACTTGCCTCCTCGTTATCCTTCGTCGACGAAAACGAGCGCGTGCCTTTATGACGCGTATCGTGGTCAGTGTCATTCCTTCACACTGCCGCTCACCAAAAATTCTATTTCGGGCCGACATGTATGCCCGAACACGTTCTTCATATGGCAAGCCTTTTAGTGTTCTTCCTCTCACTAATGTGTTCGTTTCTTCTTCATTCACGATGTTTCTCCTAAACCTACTTGTAATATTACTAAACTTATGTTCTCTATTCGCAGCTTCATCCTTTACTTGCTCCTGTTGGCCCGCCACTCCGACTTCTGGTCGGGTCTCGGTTCCGAACGCGCCTGACCCGGCTTCATCGCGTTCGCCCTGGTGTTTCCCCGGACAGTTGACGCATTGCGGGCTGAAGGTGTCAGGTTTGCCACACTTAAAGCAAAAAATGCTCCTCGTCCCAGACATACAGTCCCGGAAAGTATGACCAGGTTGTCGGCAGTTCCAGCAGATCCGCTTATTCGTCTCGCGGGTCTTCGCTGCCACCTCTTCCACTTCCGGGGATGGACTCTCGTCGCGCTGAGGTGGGACTTCAACCTCGTAAACTGACGGTTTGACTCCCTGCGGATATCTGGTTGGTTGTCCTTGTGATGAGCGCCCTCGACGGCTCATGTATCGCTCCACTTCGATACATTCTTGGCGCAACTCGACCACCGTAAGAAAATCCATCGCATACACATATCGTGCCAAGCCTTCCTTTAACCCGCGCTTTATAATCTTTACCAGTTCCCGGTCTCGAAGAGGTTTCTGGAAGCGTGAAGCTAGCCACCGCATGTGGTGGATATAGTCGTCCACACTTTCGTTAGACTGCTGTTCTCTCTCTGCAATAGCTCCTGCATGAGGTCATGCTCGGTTTGGTAGCCCCGAAACCGGTCTAACATTGCTTGACGCAATTCAGCCCAGCTGTCTACTCTCGAGTGCCTCACGTGCATCCAGTACCATTCCCTGGCTCTGCCCTCCAATAGAACATGGAAGTCGCGTAGCACTTCCCTCCATGGGCGTTGGTATTGTCTCTGCAAAAATTCGATGCGGAAGACAAAATCCTCCACAGCGTGAGTGGAATCGGCACCTTCGAATCGCACGTTCCAGCGTTCCAGCTTCAGGTAAGTGCGGCCCCTCGACGACTCAGCTACCATGTCTAATTCGGCCCTTCCGTCTCCAGCATCTGAACGCATGTTGCCATGGGGATTCCGCCAGTTCCTAGCATGCGGATCGTACACCTCTTCCGGGCTCGTGAGATAATCCGGACGCGGCAACGGTCCTCGTATGGTTTGCACCGGCGGCTCCGGCTCATGTTTGTGGACCTTCGGGATCGCTCCTGTCCCTTCCATCGATTTTTGCTGCGTAGAGGCGGGTTGAAGGCCACTACTACCGTCGCTCTGCGGCCTAATGGTCTCCTGCACCAGCCTCATCATCTCCATGAAGCCTGCGCGAATCTCATCGCGTAACGATGTTGCAATCCCCTGTAGTGAACTCCTGTAGGTCTCGTGGGCCTGCGCGAGAGCTGCACTCCCCGTCGACTTGAGGACTGAGTCCGTCGGCTCCGGAGGATAGACGTGTCGGCCTGTATCCGCCGAGTTGCTGGCAGTTGTGGTTCCCATGCCGGATGCTACTGCTTGTGTTTGGGTTCCCGGTTGCAAAGCTTCTTGCTCCAATCCTGCAAGTGCCTCAGCCGATGGAAACTGTACTTCCGGGAATCCACGAAAGTTCATCGGAGTCCTCGCCATACCTCCCACTAGATGCGGCAGGTTCCCCGGTGCTCCATCTGTTTCGCTACCCTCCGACATTATTTTTTTCCTATTAATCTACTGCTATGTAAGAAAACGATACCTATCAAAATAAACTCCTATAACAAATAAATAAACACCCAAAAATAAACACGTACCCTAATAAATAAATAAATAACTCAAACAACAACAAATTTTTCCTTCTATAACATTAACGAACGGAAGGGAGAGAAAAACTTCACACTACGACCTAACCAACGCTTTACTACGCACAATTCAAACAATGGACAAACACTTAAGCACTAATCAGATGCTCTATCCATCACTCTCGTGATGGATGGCATCCAAGGAGCGCTACCTGAGACCTATTTCGATTCCGTCTCGCTTTTGAGCACGATTGGTGTCCGCTGTGTGGCAGGTGCGGCGCAGAATCGTTCCTGTATCGACCTGGGTCACCTGTCGCCTATGCTGATAATAGAGCATCAGGCCAGCACACATCCAACGCCACTCAAAAATGAGACGGAACAAATAGTATACATAAACAACGAAGAGAAACTAAGAGACAACAAGGCTAACCTAATATCACAGTTTTATCACAGTCTTTGTTCGTTGCTGCCACCAGGCTACGATGACACGTTGCAAACTCTTTACTACCTCGTAAGAGTGACACACGCACATCAACAAAATGAACAAACACTGCAACAAAAAATGACATTAAGACTTGGATCCTGTCACCAAATGAAATATTGTTCAGAGCCGCGCAATTATGGGTGACTACATCGTACCACATAAGACATCAGATGAACACAATTTCACTCGGCAAAAGGACATACACTACATCGATGGAACTATCATTTTTTTTTTTAATTTTCTTGAATTCAAAAAACACTTGGGCGCCATATTGTTACGGACTGGTTGTGTTCCTTGGGGCCGCGCCGGCTGGCTCATCGGTACTCAGGTGGAGTTCCATCCCTGGCCCGCAGTCCGCACAATCGATAAGTCCACCGATATTAACAGCTGTTTTTTAACAGAAAAACACACCACTAACAGAAAAACAAAACAGCTGCCGCGCAATTAAAAATTGCGCTAAACAAAAGGGAAATTCAAAAACAAACTGTTGACGACGGTAAGTAAAGAAAACGACAATAATATACAACTCACTGATCCATTCGTGTTTGAATAGGGCCACAGTTGGACCCTGGCGTACCCACCCTGCCTGAGATGGCCACATCGGCGCCATCTCCCTTGCGTTGGCCACTATATCAGTGGCTGCTCCTCATCCGGCGTAGTGCTGTGGAATTCCCTTCCCCTCCATGCTGAGAAGACTCACACAACCATGTTCATCGTAAGTACTAATATATACTTCATGAATTTCTCTTATTTACTAACATTTAATTATATTATTAATTTTTATTTACAGATATCATAACAAATATTTGGACAAAATGGCAAGGGAACAAGATTTATAAATCACGCAGTAGGACGAGCGAAATAACAAATAGCCACAACGGCGTAAAGGACAACTTTTATTATATGTATGTAACACATCCGGGCGGTTCGTATATATTTATTCATCAATTTATATACGTATGTTTTTTATGTAAGTATATATATATATATTTATCTGAGTCGCTTTATTGTCAACCTTAATCTACCTAAGAGCTCTTGGGATTGGTGAAGGGGGCGATATGAGTGGTGATAGAGAATATGTATGTATACATATATAAATTAGTAAATATAAACGTATAATCCCGCAGCAAGTTGATTTTAAGAATGTATATATGTCTGTATGAAGGTGTTTGTCGTCCCTACTCTGTCATTTATTTACAAAAAGAATAAATTAGTTATCTACTTCAATTTACTTTACTTTAATTTATTATTTATTTAATTTACTTGGAATTTTTATTTACTAATAATTAATTAATGATTGCTAAATGATCTCGCAGAAAAATATAGACAACAAATCACAAAAAAAACACAAATTGATTGCTGTTTACTTTTACGCAACGTGACGACAGTTGCGAATGTTTGGAAGGAGTGCACTGACGGTCGGAATTGGGGGCGGACTTGGAACTGACTCACCAGTCGGTTTTCTCCTCCCGTCTCAGCGTTGGCGGCGCCGTCTGTCCCACGTCGTGGATGCTTCTCCCCGACGTTGAAGTGCCGTGCGCGGCGAAGGTCGCCCGCGCTTGTCCAGCGGTGATGCTCTGGTTGTTGTTGTCGTTGCAGTTGCAGCTGCTTGTTGCAGTTGATGTTGTTGCAATTGCTGCTGCTTCTGTCGTTGCAGTTGATGTTGTTGCAATTGCTGCTGCTTCTGCCGTTGCAGTGCCGTGTGTCTCGCGGCGATGGCTGCCCGCACTTATCCAGCGGTGATTGTGGCCGCTGGTGTCGCTCGACTAAGTTCCTTCTCGCTCCTTCTCGCAGATTGTTGGTTCCAAGCGGAGTTGGGTTACGCTCAACTGTTGCCCCTCATAAGACTAAGAAGCTGAAGACGGATGCTCTGCTGCCGCGGCTTTTTCTCTGCTGCCGTCGCGGCCCGATTCAGAGTTGCTGGCGCTATTGTTGTTGTTGTTGCTGCTGCTTCTTTTGTTGTTGTATGGTTGTGGAGTTGGATGAGTTGCGGTGGCTCTACGTAACAGTTTTCCCGCGGCAACCGCCGCATCTAAAATGCTGTTGATTGTTTTGTTGTGGTGTTGCTTGCTTGATGACTTTACGAATGGCACCTCGTTCAATGTGTCACTCGCGATATAGTCTCGCTCAATAGATCAGAGGATTGAAGCGCAAGCGTTTTCACTTTATCTTAATACTTTCATGCGCGTTGTTGCCATTAATGGTCGTTTGTCTTTGCTCACACTGTTGTTGGTTTACGATCTTTCAGCGGAATATTGCAGCAATTTCTTTTTATCTAACAAACAAATCTTTATTTTATGTGACTTCGTATTTAATAATTATTCTACGATGCACAAACACGTGGAGTAGAGTCTTCTCTCCTTTTTTTTTCTCGACCATCTCCAACCTTCATCCAAATTCAACTCCACGAGCCAGCAAAATTCCACATGCTCATCAGTGAAAAAATTTGACGTTTTCCTTTCTCCTATTTTACAGCTGGAGCCATTTTTCAAATTTTTTCCTCCCTGGAGTTGCCATTCCCTATCTCCGATATATCGCTTCGCGATATATCGATAACCCCCCAAACATTGCTGGCACAAACGATATCCAAAACGTAACATATTAAACAATAGTAAAGAGAACAGAATTTGAAAACTCACTTAAAAACTAAATAACAAAGCTTAACTTAAATTAAATTAAATTGAATTAAAGACTATGGAAAAAACATGATATTAAATAAGTGGAAAATATAAGAAACATATTAAAATTTAAAACGTTTAAAATTATATAAAAGTAAATTGAAATTCCTAATTAACTTAAAGTAAATTAGGCAGGTCAAGGTAGATGATTAAGCGATTTAAATAGATATATAAACATACATAACAAAACATGCGTATATAAATTGATAAATAAACATATAGAAACCGCCCAAATGCGTAAGAAATAAAGTAAGTTATCCATTGCGCCGTTGTGGCTATTTGTTGTTTCGCTCGTCCTACTGCGTGATTTTTGAATTTTGCTCCTTTGCCATTTTGAAGTCCATTTGTTTATTATCTGTATATAAAAAAAAATTAATTAAATGTTAGTATTTAAGGAAAATTCTTGGATAATATAATTGTAATTACGTTGAACATGGTTGTGTGAGTTTTCTCAGCATGGAGGGAAGGGGAATTCCTCAGCGCTACGCCGGATGAGGAGCAGCCACTGTTGTAGTGACCAACGTAAAGGAGATGGCGCCGATGTGGCCATCTCAGGCAGGGTGGTACGCCGGGGTCCAATTGGACCCTATTCAAATATAAAATATGGATCAGTGAGTGTATTTATTGTTGTTTCTTTGTTCTTACCGTCTCAATAGTTTTTTGTATTTCTTTTGTTTAGCGCAATTTTAAATTGCGCGGCAGCTGTTTTGTTTTGTGATGCGTTTCTTCTGTTTTAAAGCAGCTGTTTCGTATCGGTATCAGGGAGGACAAACAGTCCGTAACACATTTTCCGATATTCTTATTGACACCGATGTTAAGGAATGCATCGATGTTTTATTTTAAAAATATCGATATACATAAAAATCGATATTTTTAGGGAAATAATCGTTCATTGTGTATCGTGTATCGATAGTGTTATCTCTTTTGCATCGTGCCCTCCTAGGAGTAACACCGTATGTAAAATTTCATAATTAGGAATTTGTAAAATGTTGAAAATTTTGTCTAATTTTATTTAATTAATATATCATATATAATTAGCTTATAATAATTACTAATAGTTTTAATTATAATATATAAGTGCAGATATTTTGAAGAAATTCTACGAGTTAGTCGATGGCCTGCATCACAAAGAACACGTTCTAGGCAGTCAAGAAATAGAAGAAATAGGAAAATAGCGATGATGGTGTAGAAGAGAGGGAGAGAAATTCAAGTTCGCAGAGGCATCGTAGAGCTGATCAGAAGTATAGGGAAAGCCAACAGATTAGAAATAGTCAGCGACGTTTAGTAAGGAGACGATCAGCGCGAATTAGACAGCATGAACAAACGGAAGATACAGTCCAAAGAAGATTGAGACGCACAGACGCCGACTATCGACAGAACGAACAATCGGATAATACAGTAAATAGAAGACAACGACGGAAGAATTCATCCAGAACAGGCGGCTGATACTCTGCGACAATCGAACCGTAGGCAGGGCTCTGACTATCGACGAATGGAACAAACAGAAAACTCAGAATTTAGGAGACTACGACGAACAACAGTAGCTTTTAGAGAGCCTGAACAGCAGGCTGATACTGTACGATGATCGAGGCGTAGGCAGAACGTACAGTACAGGAAAGTAGAGCAAATTCAGAACTCTGAATTTAGGAGAGAAAGACGAGCGGACGTGACTTTAGAGAGCCTGATACTTCACGAGGACGTATACGTAGACGGATACACTGTACAGGACCAACGAACAAAGACGAAACTTGGCATTAAGGGCAGCAAGACGGACAGATCCTGAAGGGCGTCTATTAGAAAGGAAATTAGGATCGGATTAATGGGTCACAGGTTAGAAATATTCTTACGAAGTGCCCGGTTATTGGCGCGACAAGCAGCATTTGACGCCTCAAGACGACTTAGCCAAAGAGTTAGCCAATATAGAACAAATATTAAAGATAGATTAGTAGAAAACCGTCGTAATGCTGCCCATAATAGAGAAAACGTGCGAATAGTCTTCAGGAAGAGAATTCACCCAGACCCACGAGAATCGAAGCTCTTATTGAGAATTTTAATAGAGTTATCATGATGGGCCCCAACAAAATTTGCCTTTCTTGTAAAGGTCTTTGGTTTCCTCATCAAGTAATCCTACTTACTTGACCTCGAATCATAATTGAAGACAATTATGAGTTTTCTGCGGAGATTTTTGATGTTGAACGTCAGTTCTCTTCATCTGATGGTTGCTTAACTTTTTGCAAAACATGTTGCCGCAAAATAAGATCTGGTGTTAAACCAAAAACTTCCATTTCAAATGGACTAGATTTCCCTCAATTACCTGATTGCCTTTAAGGCCTCACTCCATTAGAGGAACGACTCATTTCTCCTCGTCTTCCTTTTATGATAATAAAATCTTTAGGTCATGAGCGTCAGAGTGCAATTAAAGGAGCTGTAGTTAATGTACCAATACCAATAAGTAACATCGTTACATCCCTCCCGCGGGCTTTTCATGAAGCCGAGGTCGTACAGCTCTACCTCAAGCGTAGAATGGAATATAGCCATGATTTCATGGCCGAAACCATCAAACTCTTAAGAATAGCTGACGTAATTAGGTATTTAGCTAATACAGAACTTTATAGAAAACATAGTTTAGTATTAAATGAACAGTGGTTGTCAACTTATACAATTGAAACTGTTCCATTCATAGTATTTAAAGCAGACGCACAATTTGTGGAGGGACTTGAGCGAAGAATTGAAAAATCGAGCACATCAGGATGATGCTGAGATAGAGGAGCTCAATCCTGGGGGTCAACAAACACTGCTTGAGAATAACCAGATAGACACCGATGAGAATCACTCTGGCTCCAGGCGAAGGCCAACGACCCCTAGACATGATTTTCGATGCTGACTCGGAAGAGTTAGCATTCCCTACAATTTATGCTGGCATAAAAAGACATTGTCCCCTTAGCTTTTCCGCAATTGTAAACTCTGAGCTTCGAAATGTAGATAGGAGAGGTTGTCGAATTGACAAATTATTATTCAATTATAAGAAGTTAGACTTGATCCAAATTCGTAGTAATATTACTATTTGCATAAGAAAACAAAGCGCCCCACTCGCCATTACAGCATATAACGCTCTCAATGATGAGCATATAGATAGCACTATTCGCCACGATGAAGGCTATAGGGTCCTGAAGAGTGTTCGCACGTCTCCTGCTCACTGGGAAGCAGAAAAGAAAAAAGTAATGGCGATAATTCGGCAATTCGGTCTGCCAACCCTTTTCATCACCCTGTCAGCTGCCGATACACAGTGGACGGAGTTATTAGTTTTATTGAAGGAGAATATAGATAGGCAGCAAGTTACAGAAGTAGAAGCTTCGAATTTTAGTTTTAGTGAAAAGGCTCGGTTGATTAGGTCAGATCCTGTAACTTGTGCAAGATATTTTGATCATAGATATCGTCAGGTTTTATCAATTAGAGGGAGGGGCGTTTTCGCAAATCATTCCGTTCTCAAGTATTATTGGCGTGAGGTTCGCCTCATATTCATGGCATGCATGTCCCCCCTGTGGACTTTGAAAATGAATTGTCTATATCCTCAGTCATTTCATTTATTGACCAATTCATTACGACAGATGTACATAACTGATACTGAGTTAGCTCAGTATATTGAATATCAGAAGCACAATCACGGACATTCTTGTATGCGTGAAGTGCGGTATTCCATATTTTCCCATGCCACAAACAGAAATTCTTCAGCCATTGCCAGAAGATTCTGAAAACATTTCTCTTCATCACGAAAATTTGAGGAGTTCAATCTCTCCTAAATTTCCCTTTTGATTCTGAATTTATAAGTCAATTAAGCATATTTGAGAATTTCTTATCTCAACAACAATTGAACGTCAGCTACGAGGACTATAAATATGCATTGAGATCTGGCTTGAAAAAGCTCCAAATATTTGTGAAGAGAACATTTGCAGCCATTAAAGTTAATGCTTACAATAAACATATTCTCTCAGTGCAAAGGGCCAATATGGATATTCAGTTCATAATAGATCCCTATGCCTGTTTCAGTTATATAATTAATTATATAAACAAATCCTAAAGAGGAATCTCCAAATTAATGCGTGAAGCAGTGAACGAAATTCACAGAGGCAACTTCAGCATTAAACAAAAGCTGCAACATATAGGCCACAAATTTATCTCCGGCACTGAGATTTCTGCTCAGGAAGCCGCCTACTGTTGTCTAGGAAGGCGTTTGTCTGAGACTAGCAACGCAGAAGTTTACATAAATACGACACGACCAGAGCACAGAGTTCAAATACTCAAATCTAGACAACAGCTCCAAAATATGAATGAAGATTCCACCGATATTTATGTTTTGGGAATGCTGGATCATTATATTCAGCGGCCAGATAGTCTCGAAGGCCTGTGTTTAGCCGATTTTGCTGCAAATTATAATTTTGCGAAATCCTGTCGGTCAGCACGTCAAGATGCAGATGACGGTGGTGATGGAGAAAACGAGGTCCTAAGAAATTCAATTCAGGCTCTTTGCGATGGTAGTGGTTTATTAGGAACGGACCAAACCACAGTGGGCGATTTGGTCCCGCTAGCGGCATTTAATTAATAACTTCTAAACTAAAATAGATATCTTTAGACGGTTTTTTTTTCACTGATCAGAAAAAAATCAAAGAATTTTTGAAGTTACAAAAATTTTTTTTAATTTTTTTTTAAATTTTTTTTTTAATTTAAAAATTTTTTTTTTTTAAATTTAAAATTTTGTTGTACTTTTATTTTATTTGAACTTCAATTAACATATTTCATATATAAACTTTATCTAAAAAATGATGGGATGATGGAAAAAAATGGGATGACTTCTGAGTGCAATATTAAAAAAAGATCCCTTTTTGGTACTAACACTGTGTCTAAAAAGTACCATAGTTTCAAGGCTAGCAGATAATAGCAGTTGATATTACACATTTTGGACGCCACTGATTCATACTTTCGGCTAATAAAGGAGTTAGACTGAACTTAGTTGAATAAATTAAGTTCTACTCCACGAAAGACAGGTGTACGCTAATCCGGGCTAGTTGTTAATACACTGAATTACCACTACATTTTATGAGCTACACATTTATAGACCGGTCACAAACATTGATTTTTGAAAATACATACCTTGAATATAATAAAACCAAACTTCTAACAAATTCACCAAAAATTGTAAATTTCCGAGGAACTCAAATTCCATGCGCGCAAAGAGAAAAAATTGTGTAAAGCTCTTTGCGAAATCATATGGTGTGTTTGACCGCTCACAGCTGATGATCAGCTGATCGTAGAGCTTTCAAAAAGCTTTTAAAAATCTAATCAAAGCATCTGCTATCGATATGTGAAAAAATATTAACGGATTTTAAATTTGAAAATTTGAATTAAATGCCGCTAGCGGGACCAAATCGCCCACTGTGCAAACCAGCAATTGTTAGGTTTAGGAAGTTTAATCTGAATGCCAACAGAGAGAACTATTTTCAGGAACTTTTAATGTTATATTTTCCGTGGAGGTATGAACAGGTATATAAATTTGCTTAGTGTTAATTTTGAAAGCGTGTATGAAGCAATCTATTGGATTTAGGTATAGCAAGTATACTATTTTTGACGATTTGGAAGACGTGCTTAGAAGGGCCATAGAAGCTGTGGGAAATTTTGAAGAACGGGATCAGACAGATAGTTTAGTAAATGTTTTGAACTTAAATGCCGTTATTGTTTCAGAAGATTCGGACAATGTCATCCGAGTTATTAAGCTCCCGCCAATTATATCACCTGGTAACTTAGCAAGCATAGTTAAATCTCTAAATCTTAAGCATAAAACTTATTTCACGCATGTAATGCATAATGCTAACGAAAAGAAAATTTTTTTTGAGTTTGTAGAAGGCGGAGCAGGTGTTGGCAAGAGTAGATTAATTTCAGCTATTTTCCAGTCTCTTTCGCTACTATATAATAGTAGGCCAGGTTATGAGCCCACCTCTGCCAAAATACTTGTGTGGTCACCCACGGGTAAGGCAGCTTATGGAATTGGAGGTTCCTACATTCCATGTTCTCACTTCCAGTGAATCGTCCGGGTCCTCCTTTAAAGATTTAAGTGCAGATTTACTGAATACACTTCGGTCAAGGTTTACAGATCTTAAGCTTTTAATTATTGATGAAACATCAACGGTCGGTGCCAAAATGTTATCTCACTTAGATGCTCGTCTTAAACAAATTTTTACTAACAGGGAAACCTCATTTGGAGGAATTTCAGTAATTGTTTTTGGCGATCTCAGACAACTACGTCCCGTAGAAGATCGAGGGATTTTCCAATTCTCTTCATCGTCGCATGATCCATACAGTGCTATATTTGGGTCTGCTTTGTGGGATATTTTTAAGGGCTTAATACCATGGCATCCGGTCAAATGACAATTAATGACATAAATTTACTAAGAGCTAGAGTTTCGGTCTTAGACCAATTTCCTAATGATGCTAGTCATTTGTTTTTTGCGTAATGAGGATACAAATATTTTTAACACTGCTAAGTTAAACTTGATACCTATGGAGCAGTTCATTTCCACTGCTCTTGACTTAGTTTAAGCTGCACACCTTAATTCAGAAGCTAAGTCCAGGTGTTTGGAATCCATTAAGGATTTTATAACATCTCAAACTCAAGGACTTTGCACAACCCTGTATATTAAAAAACCACTGCTAAATTCGTGATGACCGTCAATATATGTAGATACTGCAGATGGTCTTGTTAATGGAGCTTCGGGTATTCTTATGGAGATAGGTTTTAATACATCCAACTCCCCGCATGTTCTTTGGATTAAATTTTAGGTGAAAGTGTTGGAACTAATGCTCGATCTAGATGCACTCATCGTGCTGAACCCTCTTGGATCCCTATTCTGAAAACTGTGAAAACTGTGAAACTGTGTTTTCAATATCATTCAAATGAGCAAGTTTTTATTGGCCGTAAATGATTTCCTGTTGTACCTGCAGAAGGTATAGCTATTCATAAAAGTCAGCGTGCTACATATACCAACCTGGTGGTCCACACAACTCCTGGTATGCCACAAGTGCGGCTGGCCTTTATTGTTGGGCAATTTGTGCCCCCGAAAGCTGACCGTCAGTCAGTGGTAGAGCAAGAGCTTGCCAGTTTAAGATCCACAAAATTGTTAGATTCCCATTTCAGCTGTCTCTTCGACAATTCTAAAATCAATGCTGAATTCCATAATACACAAAGTTTACATTGCCACATTACTGATATTTGCTCCGATCAGTTAATGCTCCAGTCTCAATTTCTAATTTTTGTTGAGGCTTCTACATATTCCAATGAATCGTATGATATTCCTGGCTACCGTTGTGCTATTCGTCTTGATTGCCAGTCGACTTCTAGTGGATCTCGTCCAAAGAGAGGCATTCTTATATTCGCTAAAAATCAAGTTTTTGAGAATGTTAGTCTCTGCTCAAGCGGACGATATTATTATGACCCCAATAATTTAGCTTCCGCAGTGTTCGAGTATGCAGTGTTTAAATATAAGTCTTTAGGATTCCTCATTATATATAGAAGTCCAACATATCCTCCGCATAAGTTCGAAACTGAATTTGAAAATTTATTTCAGGGATTTCCATTTTTGAATAGCAGTAGTGTAGTGCTAGGAGATTTTAATTTTTGTTTACGGGAGCTATCTAGTAATTGTAGAAGGGTTTTCGATTTTTGGCAGCTAATAGTTTTAGATTTTGTTAGATTTGAACACGTCCACAACCAATTATGATACACATATTGATTGGGCGTGCTCAAATATTAGGGATAACAGAGCCACAGCACGCACATATGAGACAATTTATAGCTATCATAGTGGTATTTTAGTTAGCATAGATGATCAGGTTTAGATTTTTTTGTATTCCTAAAAGTATTTGCACTTAATTTAATTTAATTTAATTTAATTTAAATATTTTAATTTTAGTCCTTGAAATCAAAATTTGTTGTTCATTATTATTATAAATTTAATTTATATTAATTATGATTTTATATATACAACAATTTTTGGGGAATAATGGTGTTGTTTATACATAGCACAAGTCGACTCGTAGGTCTGCCGAAATTAGATTTCGGAAAAGACCCCATTATATTTAATGGCCTCCTCGTGGTGTTCCCTGGGTCTTGCTTTAATAAATTAAAAGTATTTTATTGAAGCAGGAGCTGATTCGAGCGGCGACATATTTCAAAAACCAATTTTGTATTCAATAACATTAATATTGTATCATAAAATAAGTATACTTATAATACGCAAGAATAAAATAGACTTTAATTTACAGTATCAATTTTGGGCACATTTTCCAGATATCTTTTTTTTACTATGGGTAGCGGGTATCTCACAGTCGAGCTCACTCGACTGTAGCTTTCTTACTTGTTTTGTTGTTGGCGGGGCGTGGTTTAGGTGGCAGAAGATGCTTGCTGACTTCGTTGTCTGTGGGGCCCGATTCGCCAGATATAGCACAGGTTATGGCTGTATTCGGATCCGGTCGAGGGAGGAGATCCATTGAAGGAATCATGCTCTTCGCGTCCAGTCGACATTTTATTTCACTAGCACTTTTTTTCTAAGTGATTTTTTTTTGTTTTTGCTATTTATTGACAGACACTTTTTTTTTAATATGAACACTTTCTCTTCAGCACGCAGACAATCATTCAATGATCAATTTTGCTCGGTCTTCACTTCCAATTTTTAATTAGACACCAATATCGCATTTTCTGCCAACATTACCTTTATGTAGGTATGCACTGGCATTTCTACGCCCGCACCGAGTTGCATAAATACAACTCTATCTAACTGGTGGACGGAAGAATCAATCAGATTGTTAATTGTTGGAATACCCTTATTGAAATAGTCAAAAATACCATTTATTATATTATATAAGTATATTGAATGTTGGGCATGTTGGTCACACTGATGTGCTCCCTCTCACTTCGTCCGTAATCTTTGAAGAGTATACATGTGGTCTGGTGTCGAGCAAAATAAAGAAATAAACAATAAGTAAGTAATTAAAAGGACTATAACCAAAAGCTCGTGTGTCTCTTTAATATAAATGGGTGTAATTATATTAATGGAGACAAGCGACATATTCTCTAATATATGTTTGACAATGTCGGAGGAATATTAGGATTCCCGTTGAATTCCTAAATGAGGCTGGTTTAGCACTGATCCCTCATTTGGAAAGGGTGATGACTTCCCACCTATCATCAAAATGCAAATGTAAGTTGTTTGCATGATACTCAAGTAGAAATAAAATGAACAATGATACGGATCATCAGGTTGGAGCTCAATATTTATAAATGTGATCTGACGAAAGACTCTAAACATTTTGAGCTTCCTCGTAAATTAAAAATAGAAAGGAAGTTGTTAATGTACACAACAATGATGCGTTCTGTTTTAAGTGGGCAATAATTTTGGCCCTCAAACCAATAAATAGATCATACCATTGCAATAGCTATGGTGTTGGGATCACATCATCAATGAGGTGAACAACGTAAAGGATGTCTTAAGTGCATTAACATTCCCCATGGAAACAAGGAAAATAAAAGAGTTCACTCAACGAAACCCCCACTTCAGCTTAAACGTTTTCGGGTAAGATGAGGAAACCGATAAAGTAATTGGACCGCTTTACTACGATGGAGTGGAAAAGGGTATCCAAATTAATTTATTATTCATCGACGGACCAACTGCGGGTATTCACGGACACTATGTGAGGATTAAAAATATTTCAACGTAAGTACATTCAATAAATTTGTATATATTACAATCACCTTACAATTACAATTTTCACACACAGTCTACTTGCCTCACATCTGAGTAAGCAGCGAGTTAAGCGTTGGTTATACAATCAATACTCAACGAGTGAGGAGAAGGCAACTCAACATTCATCGAGATGCAGTCGGGTGGTTACTAAAGGACCTAGGAAGGATAAGAAGATTTTCTTTAAAAACCGTCACTTCCAACCCGAGGTCCATTCGTCGTGTATGCAGACTTTGAATGCATATTGGAACCAGTAACTTTAGATGTAAGTGAAAACACACAAACTATTAACAAGCATGTGCCAGACAGGTGATGTCGTTCGCACTTTTGTTCAAAATATAACGTCAGACTTGTCCGATTTATATGAGAACCACATGAAGAGAGTGGTTCCAATGCGCATAAGTCATAACGACTTAGTTGATTTTACGAAAGCGACCAATTGTCACATTTGTAAGGGTACTTTAGATAATGATAAAGTAAAGGATCACTGTCATTTTACAGGTAGATATAGAGGTGCAGCCCATAATTCTTGCAACCTCAAATACAAGACAGGTGATTTTATACCCATATTCTTTCAAAATTTCTCAAAATACGATTCTCACTTATTTATGAAAGAACTATTTTAAGTAAGGAATTATATATTTTAATTTCGAAATATCTCCCTCTTCGGAAAAATACGTTAGAAATCAGGTTTTGGAAACTATCAGATTCATGCCCTCTAGTCTAGACTCACTCGTCGGGGAATTCGAATGAGGACAATTTCAATGTGCTGAAATCACAGTACACAAAAAACTCCGATTTTGAACAATTTCGCAGGAAAGGTGTTTTCCCCTACGAATATTTAGATTGTGTTGAAAAACTAGAAGAAACTTCTCTCCCACCATAGTCTAAGTTCTATAATAATTTAACAGAGTCAGAATGTTCAGAAGAGGATTACGCTCATGCCATCCAAGTATGGCATCATTTAAATTGTCTATTATTGAAGGTTGCTATGCTAAAAACCACAGAGATCGAACTCAAGTTACTCACTGACATTGATATGATTACATAATTTAAGAGTGGAATTCGGGGTGGGTCATAGGCATACAAAAGCAAACCACAAATACCTAAAAGATTTCGATCCTACTAAAGAATCGGAATTTTTAATGTATGTGGTTGCAAACAATTTATATGGTTGGGCTATGCCTGAACCACTACCTTACAGTGAGTTCAAATTCAAATCTAGAAAATATTCCTGAAAATAGTGAGTATGGGTATATTCCAGAGGTTGATCTAGAATACCCTTACTCAATCCACGATTAGCATAATGACCTACCATTCTGTCCGGCTGTTCGTGGGGGCGCTGAAAAGTTCCAATAGTTTTTCCTTCCCGAAATAAAAACACTCGCGGTTTTTCTTATAATATATATAGAGATTTATTATGAACTTTGCGGGTTGTTGAAAACGCACAATTGGGGGGTAATTATACCGTAGCGAAAGAGGCGAAAATTAGAACTAACAATAGAGAAAATGCCGACGGCATTTCGTCGATCTATTGCGCTGAGCCGCGCTCAGCGGTGGTGAGTTGTGGGAGAGAGAAGCTGAGAGCACTGGAGCTTGAGTGCATTCTTACGCATTGAGCGCATTGCTAGTGAGCGAAAAAGCTTTGAGTGCTTTTCGGTCGGCGGAGCGGAGGTGTGCCTCTCACTTAACAATGCGCTCGCATCAACACCGGCTAACAAGCTACCATCAAACACTATATCATATACTATAAGACATTAAAACAGTGTATGAGAATTGGCTTGAAATTAAAAAAAAATCACTCCATCCTTCAATTTAGGCAGAAAGACTGGTTCAAGAAATATATTGATATAAACACTGAGCATAGGACTAGAGCCAAAAATAATTTTAAAAAAGATATTTTCAAATTATGTTTATGGTAAAATGCTGTTTATGGTAAAACCATGGAAAACAGTGAAAAAATGGTGGATGTACGAATAATAACGGAACGGGAGTATCCTATTGAAAATAGGAAAGCAGGGCGCCCAAAATTATGTGCTAGGGATTTAATATCAAAATCTAATTTTCATAGTGCATTAAAGTTCATTGAAACTATGTATGCAATTCAAATGAAGAGGTTACGCAACATTTGTGAGAAACCAATTTATTTAAAATTTGTATGGATATGGATTCATTTATTTACAGTATAAAAACAAAAGATTTTTATGAAGATATTCAGAATGATGTGGAGTTAAAGTTTGACACTTCCGAATATTCAGATGCATTGGCCGAGTTGTATAATTTTAAGAAATGTAATAAGAAACAATTGGGTTTCTTTAAGGATGAGTTGCATGGTAAACCAATGACTGAGTTTGTTGGTCTACGCCCAAAAATGTATGTATACATGTACAAATTTGGCATAATAATAATAATAATAATAATAATAATAATAATAATAATAATAATAATAATAATAATAATAATAATAATAATAATAATAATAATAATAATAATAATAATAATAATAATAATAATAATAATAATAATAATAATATAATATATAATAATAATAATAATAATAATAATAATATATAATAATAATAATATATAATATAATAATAATAATATATATATATATAATAATAATAATAATATAATAATAATATAATAATAATAATAATAATAATAATTTTTTTTGAGGTAGGGAAGAAAATGTCTACACACCACCATAGCGACGTCTCAAACTATGGCTGTGCGGGGATCGCATATGCATGCTGACCCGCTAAAAACTCCCCTTTCGCTGTTTCAGGGCGGAGTTTCCCAGCCCGGAACCGCATTGAATGCGCATAACTTCAGGCTGGGCGCTCTGGTGTTTTTTAGCTCATCGTTTCGCCTGCGTCCAGGCGCCTCTTTTTGCGTCGGAGGATTCTCTCGACGTGTCTCGTTATTAATTTCCAGTTTTGCTCGTTTCTTACGAGCAGATTGTAACGTTTTGAGGTCTCCAGATTCCATCGATCTGCGATTCAAGTAGCTCTCTGTCTGTTTGCCACTGAGTGCATGAGAAAAAGTATGCTCTGCGTCATCTATATCGGCATCGCCATACACGCAGCTTGGCTGTTGGCGTAGTCCTCTTTGGTGCAGGTACTTTCCGAAGTATCCGTGCCCAGAAAGCAGCTGTGTCAAATAGTAGTTTACTTCACCGAAATCTCGGTTGCTCCATATTTTTACGTCAGGTATTTGTTTGGCAGTCCACCTACCGGTTTCGTCGTTTGTCCAGCGATCTTGCCACTGTTGCATAGTTTCCTCTCTGGGGTCGGTGTCAGTTTCTTGGTTATTTTGGCGCTTTAGCCAGGTGCGCCGTCGCTCTCTGGCCTTCAGATCTATGGGGATTTCGCTGCTAATCACCAAGACTGCTGCTGTCGACACTGTCCGGTATGCGGACGTTACTCTAAGTGCCGCCGTCCTCTGAACGGCCAACAGTGTTTTGCATTTTTGTGTTATGGTCAGGGTGTCTGCCCATGCTTCAGAGCCGTAAAGCAGTATTGAGTTTACTGTTGACATCAACAGTTTACGCTTACCCTCAGTTGGGCCACCAATGTTTGCCATCAGCTTACTAAGTGATGCCACTGCCCTTGACGCTTTTTCCACTGTATGGTGTATTTGGGTCCAGAAAGTCATTCTGGGGTCGATACGGATGCCTAAGTAGTTCAGTGATAGTTTCGTTTTATTATGTCGTCGCTCACGTGCATGTTCACTTCGAGAGGGATGTGCCGTTTTGTTAAAATTATTAATTCTGTCTTCTCTGTGGCGAGCTTTAGACCATGGGTTTCGAACCAAGCCATTGCTCGCATCATGACTTGGTTTAGCTTCCGCTGCGCTTCCGACATGTCACGTGCCTTAATGATGGCGGCGATGTCGTCAGCGAACCCGACCAGGTTGCAGTCGTCTGGCATTTCTATTGAGAAGATGCTGTCATAGCTAGCGTTCCACAGGTCCGGGCCGAGGATAGAGCCCTGTGCTGCACCCGAAGTGACGGTCTTTCGCCTGGTCCCACTTTGCGTCTGGTATATCAGCTCTCGGTTGCTTAGGTAGCTGCGGACCATGCGCATCAGGTAGGCTGGTGTTCCGAAGCGATTTTCTAGCGCGTCGATGACGTCAGTCCATCGCAGACTGTTGAAGGCGTTTCTAACGTCAAGGGCGGCCAGAAGCACTATTTTTTTGGAGTAGGCGTTTCCTCTCTGTGCATCGCTTACCGCTTCTATGACGCACTGCAGTGCTCCAGCTGTCGATCTACCTGGTCGAAAGCCATGCTGTCTATTTGATAGGCCACCTGCCATTTCTATGGCTGTAGATAGCCGAGGTTTTAATAACCTTTCTAGCATTTTCCCCGCTGTGTCGAGCATGCATAGCGGTCGATATGCACAGGGGTAGCTGGGTCTCCTTTCCCTTTATCTATTAGCATTAGGTGCTGTCGCTTCCACACCTCTGGAAAAATTCCTTCCATCAAGCAAGCATTATACATGTTTAGCAGGATTTTCGGGCGTGCGTCTGCTATGGCTTTTAGTGCTTCGGATGGAATCCCATCGGGTCCGGGTGCCTTGTTGTTTTCAAAGATGTTGCTGCCGATCTGAGTTCATTCTCTGTAAAAAAAGGAGGCTCTTCGAGGGCGGGCGTCTCTGGGTCGGTGCGTCGTTCGTGCTGTGGGAAGAGCGTGTTGACTATACTGGCCATGACGTTTTCGCTTAGCTCCGGAGTCGGCCTTTGCGCTCCTAACTTGCGCGTTACGATTTTGTAGCCAAGACCCCACGGGTTGGTGTTTATGTCGTTTCGTAGCTCTTCCCATTTGCTCTTTTTGCTGTGGACAATGGCAAGTTTAAGGCGCTTTCTAGCTTCTTTGTGCTCCTCGATTTCCGCCGTAGCACTGCTTCGAGATCTGGCTCTAGTCATTTTCCTTCTCGCGCGTAGGCAAGCTCTTCGGAGCTCGGCGATCTGTTCGTTCCACCAGTAGGCAGCTTTCCTTTTAAGGAAGCTCGTCGTTTTGGGCATCGCTGCGGCGCAAGAATGCTCTATGGCGCGCATGGTGTGGCGTACTGTGCTTCTTGCGTCCCTAGGGTCTACGGCTGTTTCCATACTTGCGTCTAGTACTTCGATGAGTTTCTCGGTGTCCAGTTTTTCGCGTTCCACCTTCGGGTGGTTTTCTTATCATGATCGGGCCGACGTCTATGGTTTGAGTTTATGGAGAAGCAGATATACTGGTGGTCACTGCCCGTATAGTCCTCAAGACACCCCACTCCTGTAGTCTGTTCGCTGCTCTTTCTGTCGCCAGAGTGATGTCTGGGATTGTGCCCTCGCATCCTGGTCTGCAAAAAGTGGGTGTGGACCCTTCATTTGCGACCACTAGCCCGAGCCTGGCAGCCATGTCAAGTACCCGTCTGCCCCGGGGTTTGTTGTCGGCATGCCCCACTCGATGGCTCTAGAGTTGAAATCACCCGCGATGATCAAGTCTCCGCCAAGCTGCTGTGCTTGGTCTTCTATTGCGTCTAGCTTCGTCTTAAATTCATTTATACTGTCACTAGGCGTCAGATAGCAGCTCATGATTTTATGCAGATTTTAGTTTGTGCCCATACGAAGCCTTGTCCGGCACCACTTCTTGTGACGGTGAAGGTGTTTATGTTTGGCAGCCAGATGGCTGCCGTCCCGGTGTTGTCAGTTAGGAATGTACCATTGTTGGGAGTCTTGTACTGCTCACTGATGATGACAACATCAACCGCCTTCTCTAGCACGAGCTGAGAGAGAAGCGAGTC
>NC_084882.1:6164630-6231537 GCF_023558435.1 Drosophila sulfurigaster albostrigata
CGTAGTCCTCTTTGGTGCAGGTACTTTCCGAAGTATCCGTGCCCAGAAAGCAGCTGTGTCAAATAGTAGTTTACTTCACCGAAATCTCGGTTGCTCCATATTTTACGTCAGGTATTTGTTTGGCAGTCCACCTACCGGTTTCGTCGTTTGTCCAGCGATCTTGCCACTGTTGCATAGTTTCCTCTCTGGGGTCGGTGTCAGTTTCTTGGTTATTTTGGCGCTTTAGCCAGGTGCGCCGTCGCTCTCTGGCCTTCAGATCTATGGGGATTTCGCTGCTAATCACCAAGACTGCTGCTGTCGACACTGTCCGGTATGCGGACGTTACTCTAAGTGCCGCCGTCCTCTGAACGGCCAACAGTGTTTTGCATTTTTGTGTTATGGTCAGGGTGTCTGCCCATGCTTCAGAGCCGTAAAGCAGTATTGAGTTTACTGTTGACATCAACAGTTTACGCTTACCCTCAGTTGGGCCACCAATGTTTGCCATCAGCTTACTAAGTGATGCCACTGCCCTTGACGCTTTTTCCACTGTATGGTGTATTTGGGTCCAGAAAGTCATTCTGGGGTCGATACGGATGCCTAAGTAGTTCAGTGATAGTTTCGTTTTTATTATGTCGTCGCTCACGTGCATGTTCACTTCGAGAGGGATGTGCCGTTTTGTTAAAATTATTAATTCTGTCTTCTCTGTGGCGAGCTTTAGACCATGGGTTTCGAACCAAGCCATTGCTCGCATCATGACTTGGTTTAGCTTCCGCTGCGCTTCCGACATGTCACGTGCCTTAATGATGGCGGCGATGTCGTCAGCGAACCCGACCAGGTTGCAGTCGTCTGGCATTTCTATTGAGAAGATGCTGTCATAGCTAGCGTTCCACAGGTCCGGGCCGAGGATAGAGCCCTGTGCTGCACCCGAAGTGACGGTCTTTCGCCTGGTCCCACTTTGCGTCTGGTATATCAGCTCTCGGTTGCTTAGGTAGCTGCGGACCATGCGCATCAGGTAGGCTGGTGTTCGAAGCGATTTTCTAGCGCGTCGATGACGTCAGTCCATCGCAGACTGTTGAAGGCGTTTCTAACGTCAAGGGCGGCCAGAAGCACTATTTTTTTGGAGTAGGCGTTTCCTCTCTGTGCATCGCTTACCGCTTCTATGACGCACTGCAGTGCTCCAGCTGTCGATCTACCTGGTCGAAAGCCATGCTGTCTATTTGATAGGCCACCTGCCATTTCTATGGCTGTAGATAGCCGAGGTTTTAATAACCTTTCTAGCATTTTCCCCGCTGTGTCGAGCATGCATAGCGGTCGATATGCACTTGGGGTAGCTGGGTCTCCTTTCCCTTTATCTATTAGCATTAGGTGCTGTCGCTTCCACACCTCTGGAAAAATTCCTTCCATCAAGCAAGCATTATACATGTTTAGCAGGATTTTCGGGCGTGCGTCTGCTATGGCTTTTAGTGCTTCGGATGGAATCCCATCGGGTCAGGTGCCTTGTTGTTTTCAAAGATGTTGCTGCCGATCTGAGTTCATTCTCTGTAAAAAAAGGAGGCTCTTCGAGGGCGGGCGTCTCTGGGTCGGTGCGTCGTTCGTGCTGTGGGAAGAGCGTGTTGACTATACTGGCCATGACGTTTTCGCTTAGCTCCGGAGTCGGCCTTTGCGCTCCTAACTTGCGCGTTACGATTTTGTAGCCAAGACCCCACGGGTTGGTGTTTATGTCGTTTCGTAGCTCTTCCCATTTGCTCTTTTTGCTGTGGACAATGGCAAGTTTAAGGCGCTTTCTAGCTTCTTTGTGCTCCTCGATTTCCGCCGTAGCACTGCTTCGAGATCTGGCTCTAGTCATTTTCCTTCTCGCGCGTAGGCAAGCTCTTCGGAGCTCGGCGATCTGTTCGTTCCACCAGTAGGCAGCTTTCCTTTTAAGGAAGCTCGTCGTTTTGGGCATCGCTGCGGCGCAAGAATGCTCTATGGCGCGCATGGTGTGGCGTACTGTGCTTCTTGCGTCCCTAGGGTCTACGGCTGTTTCCATACTTGCGTCTAGTACTTCGATGAGTTTCTCGGTGTCCAGTTTTTTCGCGTTCCACCTTCGGGTGGTTTTCTTATCATGATCGGGCCGACGTCTATGGTTTGAGTTTATGGAGAAGCAGATATACTGGTGGTCACTGCCCGTATAGTCCTCCAAGACACCCCACTCCTGTAGTCTGTTCGCTGCTCTTTCTGTCGCCAGAGTGATGTCTGGGATTGTGCCCTCGCATCCTGGTCTGCAAAAAGTGGGTGTGGACCCTTCATTTGCGACCACTAGCCCGAGCCTGGCAGCCATGTCAAGTACCCGTCTGCCCCGGGGGTTTGTTGTCGGCATGCCCCACTCGATGGCTCTAGAGTTGAAATCACCCGCGATGATCAAGTCTCCGCCAAGCTGCTGTGCTTGGTCTTCTATTGCGTCTAGCTTCGTCTTAAATTCATTTATACTGTCACTAGGCGTCAGATAGCAGCTCATGATTTTATGCAGATTTTAGTTTGTGCCCATACGAAGCCTTGTCCGGCACCACTTCTTGTGACGGTGAAGGTGTTTATGTTTGGCAGCCAGATGGCTGCCGTCCCGGTGTTGTCAGTTAGGAATGTACCATTGTTGGGAGTCTTGTACTGCTCACTGATGATGACAACATCAACCGCCTTCTCTAGCACGAGCTGAGAGAGAAGCGAGTCGGCTGTTTTGCTCCGGTGCATGTTTGCTTGGAGGATCTTCATCTTTGGGCTCTTACCGATGCACATTTGCTAGAGGCAGGGATGTGGTCAACTGATTTCAGTCCGGCAGTGACGCACACGCAGCATTTTGGGGATTTTGCATTCCTTGTGCTTGTGTCCAATTTCGCCGCACCGGATGCAAAGGTTTCTTCTGTTTGGGCCTTTGCACTCTCTTTGGGTGTGACCCGACTCGAAACATCTAAAGCAGCGCGTGGGAATTGTTTGCATGCGCATTCTGGCGCGAATCCAGCCAACAGTTATTCTTTCTGCTTTGAGAAGCGTCTCTGCAGCTTCGGTTTGTAGTGTGACATATGCTCTCACTTGTTCCCGACTATTTGGTTTTGTCACCACTACTTTTAGTCGGTCCCCTATGTCCGGGAGGATCTTCTGTATGGCTTCCTTGACATCGTTGGTTGTAGTGAGTGCGTCTAGATCCCGGATTTCCAGCGTGTTCGTCGGTATGAGTTCTTTTACTTCCGCTGTTTTTTGTAGGGCACCTTTGATTTTGTGAATGAAATCGGTGCTCACTTGAGTGCCTTTTCATTTCTATTAGTAGCGCTCCAGACATTGTTTTCCGAACTGCATGAATTTTAATGTCAGCGTCGTTTGGGTCCACAGTTTCCTTAAGACTTTTAAGTATGTCTGCATAGGTGTGTCCTTCGTTTGGTTTCACAAGAAGGGCTTCATTTTTTGGCCGTCTTTTTTGAGTGTTGCCTTTCTCTGAGTTTGGCTTGACTGCTGAGGGTTTGTTTTGTTCGCCGCCAGTTGTTTGTTTGGGTGCGCTGGATTTTTGCTTGTGTGCTTTGTCAGCCTTTGACTGCACAACCTGCCAGTTTGCGCCTGTGCTCGTGGCGCATGGTTTCTTTGTGTTTGGTGAGTCGACGTCCACTGGGCTTGGGAGGGGCCGTTTTGACTGCGGAGCGGCAGAGGTTTTCGGCGTAGTCGATTCATCCACATTGTTTTTTTTTATGTCACTTATGCGTTTACCTTCAGCCTCCTGGCTTAGCCAGTTTCGTCGGTATGTTTCCACTTGGTCGAGGATTTCATCGAGTTCGCCGACTCCTTGTTTAACATCTCTAGAAATGTTTTTTTGGATCTTCATTGCGGCTTTCATGTTCCGCAAAACCCGCCGGCACTCTTGCAGTGCATTTTCTTCTTCCCGTCGCATCTTTTGTATGAATTCTTGCCGTGGGGAAGAGTTGATCCTTGTTTGTTGCGCTGGATTTGCGTTGGTTTTTTGCGCTGTGAGTGGTGCTGCATCGTGTGGAATCCTTGGTGTTTCTATGTCACCTAGCCTCGAGGGTAGAACATTTCTAGGTGTGCTATCTTCGTTTTGTTGTAGCTTGGGCTTGCTCGTGCTCAGGGAGTCAGCTTTGTTTGCTTCCATGGCGTCAGCTTGCTTAGGTGGTGTTCTCGCTGTTTTCGTGTTTTTGTTGAAGATATTTTCTTCCATCTCTTTCTCTTTTGTTTGTGTGGTTTAATAATAATAATAATAATAATAATAATAATAATAATAATAATAATAATAATAATAATAATAATAATAATAATAATAATAATAATAATAATAATAATAATAATAATAATAATAATAATAATAATAATAATAATAATAATAATAATAATAATATATAATAATAATAATAATATAATAATAATAATATAATAATAATAATAATAATAATAATAATAATAATAATAATAATAATAATAATAATAATAATATATATATAATAATAATATATAATAATAATATAATAATAATAATAATAATAATAATAATAATATATATATATATAATAATATATATATATAATATATATAATATAATAATAATAATATATATATATATATATAATAATATAATATAATATAATATATATATATATATATATATATATATATATATATATATATATATATATATATATATATATATATAATATATATATATAATAATAATTTTTTTGAGGTAGGGAAGAAAATGTCTACACACCACCATAGCGACGTCTCAAACTATGGCTGTGCGGGGATCGCATATGCATGCTGACCCGCTAAAAACTCCCCTTTCGCTGTTTCAGGGCGGAGTTTCCCAGCCCGGAACCGCATTGAATGCGCATAACTTCAGGCTGGGCGCTCTGGTGTTTTTTAGCTCATCGTTTCGCCTGCGTCCAGGCGCCTCTTTTTGCGTCGGAGGATTCTCTCGACGTGTCTCGTTATTAATTTCCAGTTTTGCTCGTTTCTTACGAGCAGATTGGCAACGTTTTGAGGTCTCCAGATTCCATCGATCTGCGATTCAAGTAGCTCTCTGTCTGTTTGCCACTGAGTGCATGAGAAAAAGTATGCTCTGCGTCATCTATATCGGCATCGCCATACACGCAGCTTGGCTGTTGGCGTAGTCCTCTTTGGTGCAGGTACTTTCCGAAGTATCCGTGCCCAGAAAGCAGCTGTGTCAAATAGTAGTTTACTTCACCGAAATCTCGGTTGCTCCATATTTTTACGTCAGGTATTTGTTTGGCAGTCCACCTACCGGTTTCGTCGTTTGTCCAGCGATCTTGCCACTGTTGCATAGTTTCCTCTCTGGGGTCGGTGTCAGTTTCTTGGTTATTTTGGCGCTTTAGCCAGGTGCGCCGTCGCTCTCTGGCCTTCAGATCTATGGGGATTTCGCTGCTAATCACCAAGACTGCTGCTGTCGACACTGTCCGGTATGCGGACGTTACTCTAAGTGCCGCCGTCCTCTGAACGGCCAACAGTGTTTTGCATTTTTGTGTTATGGTCAGGGTGTCTGCCCATGCTTCAGAGCCGTAAAGCAGTATTGAGTTTACTGTTGACATCAACAGTTTACGCTTACCCTCAGTTGGGCCACCAATGTTTGCCATCAGCTTACTAAGTGATGCCACTGCCCTTGACGCTTTTTCCACTGTATGGTGTATTTGGGTCCAGAAAGTCATTCTGGGGTCGATACGGATGCCTAAGTAGTTCAGTGATAGTTTCGTTTTTATTATGTCGTCGCTCACGTGCATGTTCACTTCGAGAGGGATGTGCCGTTTTGTTAAAATTATTAATTCTGTCTTCTCTGTGGCGAGCTTTAGACCATGGGTTTCGAACCAAGCCATTGCTCGCATCATGACTTGGTTTAGCTTCCGCTGCGCTTCCGACATGTCACGTGCCTTAATGATGGCGGCGATGTCGTCAGCGAACCCGACCAGGTTGCAGTCGTCTGGCATTTCTATTGAGAAGATGCTGTCATAGCTAGCGTTCCACAGGTCCGGGCCGAGGATAGAGCCCTGTGCTGCACCCGAAGTGACGGTCTTTCGCCTGGTCCCACTTTGCGTCTGGTATATCAGCTCTCGGTTGCTTAGGTAGCTGCGGACCATGCGCATCAGGTAGGCTGGTGTTCCGAAGCGATTTTCTAGCGCGTCGATGACGTCAGTCCATCGCAGACTGTTGAAGGCGTTTCTAACGTCAAGGGCGGCCAGAAGCACTATTTTTTTTGGAGTAGGCGTTTCCTCTCTGTGCATCGCTTACCGCTTCTATGACGCACTGCAGTGCTCCAGCTGTCGATCTACCTGGTCGAAAGCCATGCTGTCTATTTGATAGGCCACCTGCCATTTCTATGGCTGTAGATAGCCGAGGTTTTAATAACCTTTCTAGCATTTTCCCCGCTGTGTCGAGCATGCATAGCGGTCGATATGCACTTGGGGTAGCTGGGTCTCCTTTCCCTTTATCTATTAGCATTAGGTGCTGTCGCTTCCACACCTCTGGAAAAATTCCTTCCATCAAGCAAGCATTATACATGTTTAGCAGGATTTTCGGGCGTGCGTCTGCTATGGCTTTTAGTGCTTCGGATGGAATCCCATCGGGTCCGGGTGCCTTGTTGTTTTTCAAAGATGTTGCTGCCGATCTGAGTTCATTCTCTGTAAAAAAAGGAGGCTCTTCGAGGGCGGGCGTCTCTGGGTCGGTGCGTCGTTCGTGCTGTGGGAAGAGCGTGTTGACTATACTGGCCATGACGTTTTCGCTTAGCTCCGGAGTCGGCCTTTGCGCTCCTAACTTGCGCGTTACGATTTTGTAGCCAAGACCCCACGGGTTGGTGTTTATGTCGTTTCGTAGCTCTTCCCATTTGCTCTTTTTTGCTGTGGACAATGGCAAGTTTAAGGCGCTTTCTAGCTTCTTTGTGCTCCTCGATTTCCGCCGTAGCACTGCTTCGAGATCTGGCTCTAGTCATTTTCCTTCTCGCGCGTAGGCAAGCTCTTCGGAGCTCGGCGATCTGTTCGTTCCACCAGTAGGCAGCTTTCCTTTTAAGGAAGCTCGTCGTTTTGGGCATCGCTGCGGCGCAAGAATGCTCTATGGCGCGCATGGTGTGGCGTACTGTGCTTCTTGCGTCCCTAGGGTCTACGGCTGTTTCCATACTTGCGTCTAGTACTTCGATGAGTTTCTCGGTGTCCAGTTTTTCGCGTTCCACCTTCGGGTGGTTTTCTTATCATGATCGGGCCGACGTCTATGGTTTGAGTTTATGGAGAAGCAGATATACTGGTGGTCACTGCCCGTATAGTCCTCCAAGACACCCCACTCCTGTAGTCTGTTCGCTGCTCTTTCTGTCGCCAGAGTGATGTCTGGGATTGTGCCCTCGCATCCTGGTCTGCAAAAAGTGGGTGTGGACCCTTCATTTGCGACCACTAGCCCGAGCCTGGCAGCCATGTCAAGTACCCGTCTGCCCCGGGGTTTGTTGTCGGCATGCCCCACTCGATGGCTCTAGAGTTGAAATCACCCGCGATGATCAAGTCTCCGCCAAGCTGCTGTGCTTGGTCTTCTATTGCGTCTAGCTTCGTCTTAAATTCATTTATACTGTCACTAGGCGTCAGATAGCAGCTCATGATTTTATGCAGATTTTAGTTTGTGCCCATACGAAGCCTTGTCCGGCACCACTTCTTGTGACGGTGAAGGTGTTTATGTTTGGCAGCCAGATGGCTGCCGTCCCGGTGTTGTCAGTTAGGAATGTACCATTGTTGGGAGTCTTGTACTGCTCACTGATGATGACAACATCAACCGCCTTCTCTAGCACGAGCTGAGAGAGAAGCGAGTCGGCTGTTTTGCTCCGGTGCATGTTTGCTTGGAGGATCTTCATCTTTGGGCTCTTACCGATGCACATTTGCTAGAGGCAGGGATGTGGTCAACTGATTTCAGTCCGGCAGTGACGCACACGCAGCATTTTGGGGATTTTTGCATTCCTTGTGCTTGTGTCCAATTTCGCCGCACCGGATGCAAAGGTTTCTTCTGTTTGGGCCTTTGCACTCTCTTTGGGTGTGACCCGACTCGAAACATCTAAAGCAGCGCGTGGAATTGTTTGCATGCGCATTCTGGCGCGAATCCAGCCAACAGTTATTCTTTCTGCTTTGAGAAGCGTCTCTGCAGCTTCGGTTTGTAGTGTGACATATGCTCTCACTTGTTCCCGACTATTTGGTTTTGTCACCACTACTTTTAGTCGGTCCCCTATGTCCGGGAGGATCTTCTGTATGGCTTCCTTGACATCGTTGGTTGTAGTGAGTGCGTCTAGATCCCGGATTTCCAGCGTGTTCGTCGGTATGAGTTCTTTTACTTCCGCTGTTTTTTGTAGGGCACCTTTGATTTTGTGAATGAAATCGGTGCTCACTTGAGTGCCTTTTCATTTCTATTAGTAGCGCTCCAGACATTGTTTTCCGAACTGCATGAATTTTAATGTCAGCGTCGTTTGGGTCCACAGTTTCCTTAAGACTTTTAAGTATGTCTGCATAGGTGTGTCCTTCGTTTGGTTTCACAAGAAGGGCTTCATTTTTTGGCCGTCTTTTTTGAGTGTTGCCTTTCTCTGAGTTTGGCTTGACTGCTGAGGGTTTGTTTTGTTCGCCGCCAGTTGTTTGTTTGGGTGCGCTGGATTTTTGCTTGTGTGCTTTGTCAGCCTTTGACTGCACAACCTGCCAGTTTGCGCCTGTGCTCGTGGCGCATGGTTTCTTTGTGTTTGGTGAGTCGACGTCCACTGGGCTTGGGAGGGGCCGTTTTGACTGCGGAGCGGCAGAGGTTTTCGGCGTAGTCGATTCATCCACATTGTTTTTTTTTATGTCACTTATGCGTTTACCTTCAGCCTCCTGGCTTAGCCAGTTTCGTCGGTATGTTTCCACTTGGTCGAGGATTTCATCGAGTTCGCCGACTCCTTGTTTAACATCTCTAGAAATGTTTTTTTGGATCTTCATTGCGGCTTTCATGTTCCGCAAAACCCGCCGGCACTCTTGCAGTGCATTTTCTTCTTCCCGTCGCATCTTTTGTATGAATTCTTGCCGTGGGGAAGAGTTGATCCTTGTTTGTTGCGCTGGATTTGCGTTGGTTTTGCGCTGTGAGTGGTGCTGCATCGTGTGGAATCCTTGGTGTTTCTATGTCACCTAGCCTCGAGGGTAGAACATTTCTAGGTGTGCTATCTTCGTTTTGTTGTAGCTTGGGCTTGCTCGTGCTCAGGAGTCAGCTTTGTTTGCTTCCATGGCGTCAGCTTGCTTAGGTGGTGTTCTCGCTGTTTTCGTGTTTTTGTTGAAGATATTTTCTTCCATCTCTTTCTCTTTTGTTTGTGTGGTTTAATAATAATAATAATAATAATAATAATAATAATAATAATAATAATAATAATAATAATAATAATAATAATAATAATAATAATAATAATAATAATAATAATAATAATAATAATAATAATAATAATAATAATAATAATAATAATAATAATAATAATAATAATAATAATAATAATAATAATAATAATAATAATAATAATAATAATAATAATAATAATAATAATAATAATAATAATAATAATAATAATATATAATAATAATAATAATAATAATAATAATAATAATAATAATAATAATAATAATAATATAATATATATATATAATAATAATAATAATAATAATATAATAATAATAATAATAATAATAATATATAATAATAATATATAATAATAATATATAATAATAATATATATATAATAATAATAATATATATATATAATAATAATAATAATTTTTTTGAGGTAGGGAAGAAAATGTCTACACACCACCATAGCGACGTCTCAAACTATGGCTGTGCGGGGATCGCATATGCATGCTGACCCGCTAAAAACTCCCCTTTCGCTGTTTCAGGGCGGAGTTTCCCAGCCCGGAACCGCATTGAATGCGCATAACTTCAGGCTGGGCGCTCTGGTGTTTTTAGCTCATCGTTTCGCCTGCGTCCAGGCGCCTCTTTTTGCGTCGGAGGATTCTCTCGACGTGTCTCGTTATTAATTTCCAGTTTTGCTCGTTTCTTACGAGCAGATTGGCAACGTTTTGAGGTCTCCAGATTCCATCGATCTGCGATTTAAGTAGCTCTCTGTCTGTTTGCCACTGAGTGCATGAGAAAAAGTATGCTCTGCGTCATCTATATCGGCATCGCCATACACGCAGCTTGGCTGTTGGCGTAGTCCTCTTTGGTGCAGGTACTTTCCGAAGTATCCGTGCCCAGAAAGCAGCTGTGTCAAATAGTAGTTTACTTCACCGAAATCTCGGTTGCTCCATATTTTACGTCAGGTATTTGTTTGGCAGTCCACCTACCGGTTTCGTCGTTTGTCCAGCGATCTTGCCACTGTTGCATAGTTTCCTCTCTGGGGTCGGTGTCAGTTTCTTGGTTATTTTGGCGCTTTAGCCAGGTGCGCCGTCGCTCTCTGGCCTTCAGATCTATGGGGATTTCGCTGCTAATCACCAAGACTGCTGCTGTCGACACTGTCCGGTATGCGGACGTTACTCTAAGTGCCGCCGTCCTCTGAACGGCCAACAGTGTTTTGCATTTTTGTGTTATGGTCAGGGTGTCTGCCCATGCTTCAGAGCCGTAAAGCAGTATTGAGTTTACTGTTGACATCAACAGTTTACGCTTACCCTCAGTTGGGCCACCAATGTTTGCCATCAGCTTACTAAGTGATGCCACTGCCCTTGACGCTTTTCCACTGTATGGTGTATTTGGGTCCAGAAAGTCATTCTGGGGTCGATACGGATGCCTAAGTAGTTCAGTGATAGTTTCGTTTTATTATGTCGTCGCTCACGTGCATGTTCACTTCGAGAGGGATGTGCCGTTTTGTTAAAATTATTAATTCTGTCTTCTCTATGGCGAGCTTTAGACCATGGGTTTCGAACCAAGCCATTGCTCGCATCATGACTTGGTTTAGCTTCCGCTGCGCTTCCGACATGTCACGTGCCTTAATGATGGCGGCGATGTCGTCAGCGAACCCGACCAGGTTGCAGTCGTCTGGCATTTCTATTGAGAAGATGCTGTCATAGCTAGCGTTCCACAGGTCCGGGCCGAGGATAGAGCCCTGTGCTGCACCCGAAGTGACGGTCTTTCGCCTGGTCCCACTTTGCGTCTGGTATATCAGCTCTCGGTTGCTTAGGTAGCTGCGGACCATGCGCATCAGGTAGGCTGGTGTTCCGAAGCGATTTTCTAGCGCGTCGATGACGTCAGTCCATCGCAGACTGTTGAAGGCGTTTCTAACGTCAAGGGCGGCCAGAAGCACTATTTTTTTGGAGTAGGCGTTTCCTCTCTGTGCATCGCTTACCGCTTCTATGACGCACTGCAGTGCTCCAGCTGTCGATCTACCTGGTCGAAAGCCATGCTGTCTATTTGATAGGCCACCTGCCATTTCTATGGCTGTAGATAGCCGAGGTTTTAATAACCTTTCTAGCATTTTCCCCGCTGTGTCGAGCATGCATAGCGGTCGATATGCACTTGGGGTAGCTGGGTCTCCTTTCCCTTTATCTATTAGCATTAGGTGCTGTCGCTTCCACACCTCTGGAAAAATTCCTTCCATC
This sequence comes from Drosophila sulfurigaster albostrigata, assembly GCF_023558435.1. NCBI lineage: Eukaryota > Metazoa > Arthropoda > Insecta > Diptera > Drosophilidae > Drosophila > Drosophila sulfurigaster. The sequence continues at coordinate 6,176,213 of NC_084882.1, forward strand.
AAGCAAGCATTATACATGTTTAGCAGGATTTTCGGGCGTGCGTCTGCTATGGCTTTTAGTGCTTCGGATGGAATCCCATCGGGTCCGGGTGCCTTGTTGTTTTCAAAGATGTTGCTGCCGATCTGAGTTCATTCTCTGTAAAAAAAGGAGGCTCTTCGAGGGCGGGCGTCTCTGGGTCGGTGCGTCGTTCGTGCTGTGGGAAGAGCGTGTTGACTATACTGGCCATGACGTTTTCGCTTAGCTCCGGAGTCGGCCTTTGCGCTCCTAACTTGCGCGTTACGATTTTGTAGCCAAGACCCCACGGGTTGGTGTTTATGTCGTTTCGTAGCTCTTCCCATTTGCTCTTTTTGCTGTGGACAATGGCAAGTTTAAGGCGCTTTCTAGCTTCTTTGTGCTCCTCGATTTCCGCCGTAGCACTGCTTCGAGATCTGGCTCTAGTCATTTTCCTTCTCGCGCGTAGGCAAGCTCTTCGGAGCTCGGCGATCTGTTCGTTCCACCAGTAGGCAGCTTTCCTTTTAAGGAAGCTCGTCGTTTTGGGCATCGCTGCGGCGCAAGAATGCTCTATGGCGCGCATGGTGTGGCGTACTGTGCTTCTTGCGTCCCTAGGGTCTACGGCTGTTTCCATACTTGCGTCTAGTACTTCGATGAGTTTCTCGGTGTCCAGTTTTTTCGCGTTCCACCTTCGGGTGGTTTTCTTATCATGATCGGGCCGACGTCTATGGTTTGAGTTTATGGAGAAGCAGATATACTGGTGGTCACTGCCCGTGTAGTCCTCCAAGACACCCCACTCCTGTAGTCTGTTCGCTGCTCTTTCTGTCGCCAGAGTGATGTCTGGGATTGTGCCCTCGCATCCTGGTCTGCAAAAAGTGGGTGTGGACCCTTCATTTGCGACCACTAGCCCGAGCCTGGCAGCCATGTCAAGTACCCGTCTGCCCCGGGGGTTTGTTGTCGGCATGCCCCACTCGATGGCTCTAGAGTTGAAATCACCCGCGATGATCAAGTCTCCGCCAAGCTGCTGTGCTTGGTCTTCTATTGCGTCTAGCTTCGTCTTAAATTCATTTATACTGTCACTAGGCGTCAGATAGCAGCTCATGATTTTATGCAGATTTTAGTTTGTGCCCATACGAAGCCTTGTCCGGCACCACTTCTTGTGACGGTGAAGGTGTTTATGTTTGGCAGCCAGATGGCTGCCGTCCCGGTGTTGTCAGTTAGGAATGTACCATTGTTGGGAGTCTTGTACTGCTCACTGATGATGACAACATCAACCGCCTTCTCTAGCACGAGCTGAGAGAGAAGCGAGTCGGCTGTTTTGCTCCGGTGCATGTTTGCTTGGAGGATCTTCATCTTTGGGCTCTTACCGATGCACATTTGCTAGAGGCAGGGATGTGGTCAACTGATTTCAGTCCGGCAGTGACGCACACGCAGCATTTTGGGGGATTTTTGCATTCCTTGTGCTTGTGTCCAATTTCGCCGCACCGGATGCAAAGGTTTCTTCTGTTTGGGCCTTTGCACTCTCTTTGGGTGTGACCCGACTCGAAACATCTAAAGCAGCGCGTGGGGAATTGTTTGCATGCGCATTCTGGCGCGAATCCAGCCAACAGTTATTCTTTCTGCTTTGAGAAGCGTCTCTGCAGCTTCGGTTTGTAGTGTGACATATGCTCTCACTTGTTCCCGACTATTTGGTTTTGTCACCACTACTTTTAGTCGGTCCCCTATGTCCGGGAGGATCTTCTGTATGGCTTCCTTGACATCGTTGGTTGTAGTGAGTGCGTCTAGATCCCGGATTTCCAGCGTGTTCGTCGGTATGAGTTCTTTTACTTCCGCTGTTTTTTGTAGGGCACCTTTGATTTTGTGAATGAAATCGGTGCTCACTTGAGTGCCCTTTTTTCATTTCTATTAGTAGCGCTCCAGACATTGTTTTCCGAACTGCATGAATTTTAATGTCAGCGTCGTTTGGGTCCACAGTTTCCTTAAGACTTTTAAGTATGTCTGCATAGGTGTGTCCTTCGTTTGGTTTCACAAGAAGGGCTTCATTTTTGGCCGTCTTTTTGAGTGTTGCCTTTCTCTGAGTTTGGCTTGACTGCTGAGGGTTTGTTTTGTTCGCCGCCAGTTGTTTGTTTGGGTGCGCTGGATTTTTGCTTGTGTGCTTTGTCAGCCTTTGACTGCACAACCTGCCAGTTTGCGCCTGTGCTCGTGGCGCATGGTTTCTTTGTGTTTGGTGAGTCGACGTCCACTGGGCTTGGGAGGGGCCGTTTTGACTGCGGAGCGGCAGAGGTTTTCGGCGTAGTCGATTCATCCACATTGTTTTTTATGTCACTTATGCGTTTACCTTCAGCCTCCTGGCTTAGCCAGTTTCGTCGGTATGTTTCCACTTGGTCGAGGATTTCATCGAGTTCGCCGACTCCTTGTTTAACATCTCTAGAAATGTTTTTTTGGATCTTCATTGCGGCTTTCATGTTCCGCAAAACCCGCCGGCACTCTTGCAGTGCATTTTCTTCTTCCCGTCGCATCTTTTGTATGAATTCTTGCCGTGGGGAAGAGTTGATCCTTGTTTGTTGCGCTGGATTTGCGTTGGTTTTTTGCGCTGTGAGTGGTGCTGCATCGTGTGGAATCCTTGGTGTTTCTATGTCACCTAGCCTCGAGGGTAGAACATTTCTAGGTGTGCTATCTTCGTTTTGTTGTAGCTTGGGCTTGCTCGTGCTCAGGAGTCAGCTTTGTTTGCTTCCATGGCGTCAGCTTGCTTAGGTGGTGTTCTCGCTGTTTTCGTGTTTTTGTTGAAGATATTTTCTTCCATCTCTTTCTCTTTTGTTTGTGTGGTTTAATAATAATAATAATAATAATAATAATAATAATAATAATAATAATAATAATAATAATAATAATAATAATAATAATAATAATAATAATAATAATAATAATAATAATAATAATAATAATAATAATAATAATAATAATAATAATAATAATAATAATAATAATAATAATAATAATAATAATAATAATATATAATAATAATAATAATAATAATAATAATATAATAATAATAATATAATATAATAATAATATATAATAATAATAATAATAATATATATATATATAATAATAATATATATATAATAATATATATATATATATATATATATATAATAATAATATATATATATAATATATATATATAATATATAATATAATATAATATATATATATATAATAATATATAATATATATATATATATATATATATATATATATATATATATATATATATATATATATATATATATATATAATATATAATATATATAATATATATATATAATAATATAATATATATATATATAATAATTTTTTTTTTTTTGGTAGGGAAGAAAATGTCTACACACCACCATAGCGACGTCTCAAACTATGGCTGTGCGGGGATCGCATATGCATGCTGACCCGCTAAAAACTCCCCTTTCGCTGTTTCAGGGCGGAGTTTCCCAGCCCGGAACCGCATTGAATGCGCATAACTTCAGGCTGGGCGCTCTGGTGTTTTTTAGCTCATCGTTTCGCCTGCGTCCAGGCGCCTCTTTTTGCGTCGGAGGATTCTCTCGACGTGTCTCGTTATTAATTTCCAGTTTTGCTCGTTTCTTACGAGCAGATTGGCAACGTTTTGAGGTCTCCAGATTCCATCGATCTGCGATTTAAGTAGCTCTCTGTCTGTTTGCCACTGAGTGCATGAGAAAAAGTATGCTCTGCGTCATCTATATCGGCATCGCCATACACGCAGCTTGGCTGTTGGCGTAGTCCTCTTTGGTGCAGGTACTTTCCGAAGTATCCGTGCCCAGAAAGCAGCTGTGTCAAATAGTAGTTTACTTCACCGAAATCTCGGTTGCTCCATATTTTTACGTCAGGTATTTGTTTGGCAGTCCACCTACCGGTTTCGTCGTTTGTCCAGCGATCTTGCCACTGTTGCATAGTTTCCTCTCTGGGGTCGGTGTCAGTTTCTTGGTTATTTTGGCGCTTTAGCCAGGTGCGCCGTCGCTCTCTGGCCTTCAGATCTATGGGGATTTCGCTGCTAATCACCAAGACTGCTGCTGTCGACACTGTCCGGTATGCGGACGTTACTCTAAGTGCCGCCGTCCTCTGAACGGCCAACAGTGTTTTGCATTTTTGTGTTATGGTCAGGGTGTCTGCCCATGCTTCAGAGCCGTAAAGCAGTATTGAGTTTACTGTTGACATCAACAGTTTACGCTTACCCTCAGTTGGGCCACCAATGTTTGCCATCAGCTTACTAAGTGATGCCACTGCCCTTGACGCTTTTTCCACTGTATGGTGTATTTGGGTCCAGAAAGTCATTCTGGGGTCGATACGGATGCCTAAGTAGTTCAGTGATAGTTTCGTTTTTATTATGTCGTCGCTCACGTGCATGTTCACTTCGAGAGGGATGTGCCGTTTTGTTAAAATTATTAATTCTGTCTTCTCTATGGCGAGCTTTAGACCATGGGTTTCGAACCAAGCCATTGCTCGCATCATGACTTGGTTTAGCTTCCGCTGCGCTTCCGACATGTCACGTGCCTTAATGATGGCGGCGATGTCGTCAGCGAACCCGACCAGGTTGCAGTCGTCTGGCATTTCTATTGAGAAGATGCTGTCATAGCTAGCGTTCCACAGGTCCGGGCCGAGGATAGAGCCCTGTGCTGCACCCGAAGTGACGGTCTTTCGCATGGTCCCACTTTGCGTCTGGTATATCAGCTCTCGGTTGCTTAGGTAGCTGCGGACCATGCGCATCAGGTAGGCTGGTGTTCCGAAGCGATTTTCTAGCGCGTCGATGACGTCAGTCCATCGCAGACTGTTGAAGGCGTTTCTAACGTCAAGGGCGGCCAGAAGCACTATTTTTTTGGAGTAGGCGTTTCCTCTCTGTGCATCGCTTACCGCTTCTATGACGCACTGCAGTGCTCCAGCTGTCGATCTACCTGGTCGAAAGCCATGCTGTCTATTTGATAGGCCACCTGCCATTTCTATGGCTGTAGATAGCCGAGGTTTTAATAACCTTTCTAGCATTTTCCCCGCTGTGTCGAGCATGCATAGCGGTCGATATGCACTTGGGGTAGCTGGGTCTCCTTTCCTTTATCTATTAGCATTAGGTGCTGTCGCTTCCACACCTCTGGAAAAATTCCTTCCATCAAGCAAGCATTATACATGTTTAGCAGGATTTTCGGGCGTGCGTCTGCTATGGCTTTTAGTGCTTCGGATGGAATCCCATCGGGTCCGGGTGCCTTGTTGTTTTCAAAGATGTTGCTGCCGATCTGAGTTCATTCTCTGTAAAAGGAGGCTCTTCGAGGGCGGGCGTCTCTGGGTCGGTGCGTCGTTCGTGCTGTGGGAAGAGCGTGTTGACTATACTGGCCATGACGTTTTCGCTTAGCTCGGAGTCGGCCTTTGCGCTCCTAACTTGCGCGTTACGATTTTGTAGCCAAGACCCCACGGGTTGGTGTTTATGTCGTTTCGTAGCTCTTCCCATTTGCTCTTTTTGCTGTGGACAATGGCAAGTTTAAGGCGCTTTCTAGCTTCTTTGTGCTCCTCGATTTCCGCCGTAGCACTGCTTCGAGATCTGGCTCTAGTCATTTTCCTTCTCGCGCGTAGGCAAGCTCTTCGGAGCTCGGCGATCTGTTCGTTCCACCAGTAGGCAGCTTTCCTTTTAAGGAAGCTCGTCGTTTTGGGCATCGCTGCGGCGCAAGAATGCTCTATGGCGCGCATGGTGTGGCGTACTGTGCTTCTTGCGTCCCTAGGGTCTACGGCTGTTTCCATACTTGCGTCTAGTACTTCGATGAGTTTCTCGGTGTCCAGTTTTTCGCGTTCCACCTTCGGGTGGTTTTCTTATCATGATCGGGCCGACGTCTATGGTTTGAGTTTATGGAGAAGCAGATATACTGGTGGTCACTGCCCGTGTAGTCCTCCAAGACACCCCACTCCTGTAGTCTGTTCGCTGCTCTTTCTGTCGCCAGAGTGATGTCTGGGATTGTGCCCTCGCATCCTGGTCTGCAAAAAGTGGGTGTGGACCCTTCATTTGCGACCACTAGCCCGAGCCTGGCAGCCATGTCAAGTACCCGTCTGCCCCGGGGTTTGTTGTCGGCATGCCCCACTCGATGGCTCTAGAGTTGAAATCACCCGCGATGATCAAGTCTCCGCCAAGCTGCTGTGCTTGGTCTTCTATTGCGTCTAGCTTCGTCTTAAATTCATTTATACTGTCACTAGGCGTCAGATAGCAGCTCATGATTGTGCAGATTTTAGTTTGTGCCCATACGAAGCCTTGTCCGGCACCACTTCTTGTGACGGTGAAGGTGTTTATGTTTGGCAGCCAGATGGCTGCCGTCCCGGTGTTGTCAGTTAGGAATGTACCATTGTTGGGAGTCTTGTACTGCTCACTGATGATGACAACATCAACCGCCTTCTCTAGCACGAGCTGAGAGAGAAGCGAGTCGGCTGTTTTGCTCCGGTGCATGTTTGCTTGGAGGATCTTCATCTTTGGGCTCTTACCGATGCACATTTGCTAGAGGCAGGGATGTGGTCAACTGATTTCAGTCCGGCAGTGACGCACACGCAGCATTTTGGGGGATTTTTGCATTCCTTGTGCTTGTGTCCAATTTCGCCGCACCGGATGCAAAGGTTTCTTCTGTTTGGGCCTTTGCACTCTCTTTGGGTGTGACCCGACTCGAAACATCTAAAGCAGCGCGTGGGAATTGTTTGCATGCGCATTCTGGCGCGAATCCAGCCAACAGTTATTCTTTCTGCTTTGAGAAGCGTCTCTGCAGCTTCGGTTTGTAGTGTGACATATGCTCTCACTTGTTCCCGACTATTTGGTTTTGTCACCACTACTTTTAGTCGGTCCCCTATGTCCGGGAGGATCTTCTGTATGGCTTCCTTGACATCGTTGGTTGTAGTGAGTGCGTCTAGATCCCGGATTTCCAGCGTGTTCGTCGGTATGAGTTCTTTTACTTCCGCTGTTTTTTGTAGGGCACCTTTGATTTTGTGAATGAAATCGGTGCTCACTTGAGTGCCTTTTTTCATTTCTATTAGTAGCGCTCCAGACATTGTTTTCCGAACTGCATGAATTTTAATGTCAGCGTCGTTTGGGTCCACAGTTTCCTTAAGACTTTTAAGTATGTCTGCATAGGTGTGTCCTTCGTTTGGTTTCACAAGAAGGGCTTCATTTTTTGGCCGTCTTTTTTGAGTGTTGCCTTTCTCTGAGTTTGGCTTGACTGCTGAGGGTTTGTTTTGTTCGCCGCCAGTTGTTTGTTTGGGTGCGCTGGATTTTTGCTTGTGTGCTTTGTCAGCCTTTGACTGCACAACCTGCCAGTTTGCGCCTGTGCTCGTGGCGCATGGTTTCTTTGTGTTTGGTGAGTCGACGTCCACTGGGCTTGGGAGGGGCCGTTTTGACTGCGGAGCGGCAGAGGTTTTCGGCGTAGTCGATTCATCCACATTGTTTTTTTTTATGTCACTTATGCGTTTACCTTCAGCCTCCTGGCTTAGCCAGTTTCGTCGGTATGTTTCCACTTGGTCGAGGATTTCATCGAGTTCGCCGACTCCTTGTTTAACATCTCTAGAAATGTTTTTTTGGATCTTCATTGCGGCTTTCATGTTCCGCAAAACCCGCCGGCACTCTTGCAGTGCATTTTCTTCTTCCGTCGCATCTTTTGTATGAATTCTTGCCGTGGGGAAGAGTTGATCCTGTTTGTTGCGCTGGATTTGCGTTGGTTTTGCGCTGTGAGTGGTGCTGCATCGTGTGGAATCCTTGGTGTTTCTATGTCACCTAGCCTCGAGGGTAGAACATTTCTAGGTGTGCTATCTTCGTTTTGTTGTAGCTTGGGCTTGCTCGTGCTCAGGGAGTCAGCTTTGTTTGCTTCCATGGCGTCAGCTTGCTTAGGTGGTGTTCTCGCTGTTTTCGTGTTTTTGTTGAAGATATTTTCTTCCATCTCTTTCTCTTTTGTTTGTGTGGTTTAATAATAATAATAATAATAATAATAATATAATAATAATAATAATAATAATAATAATAATAATAATAATAATAATAATAATAATAATAATAATAATAATAATAATAATAATAATAATAATATATATAATAATAATAATAATAATAATAATAATAATAATATAATAATAATAATAATAATAATAATAATAATAATATAATAATATATATATATATATATATATATAATAATAATATATATATATATAATAATAATATATAATATAATAATATAATAATAATATATAATAATAATATATATATATATATATATATAATATATATATATATATATATATATATATATAATATAAATATGTATAAAAAAAATAACATTTTTGAACTATTCCAATACTTTGTATACAGATATTTAGGTCTAGAGGGCATGGAATAAGTACAGTCGAAATAACAAAAACTACATTAAATAGCAAGGATAATAAGCGGATAAAAAAAAAGATAGGATTTCAACTCTAGCGAGAGCACATTATTTAATAATTCCCTTTGAAATTGAAAGTTCCATATCAATAATAGAAGCACAGTCAAGAGTTTGGCGCAGCCAAATGAATGAACTATAGAACTCACACAGTACTCCAACTAGTGTGAATAAAATAAATAAGCTTAAAAGAAAGTTGGAGAATAATGAAAGTGCGATCGACATTTACGAAGGAGAATTAATATTGCATTTCATGTTAATGGAAGGGATGAAAAAGAGCAAACTAGATGATTAGAATAATAAAACAAAACTTTATTGGAAATAAAAATGTATAAATCAAATAAAATGTTTAAAATGAAGTGCACATATTAGTAATTTAAGAACAAAAAAAATAAAAATAAAAATAATAAATGTTATATAACTTGAAATAAAATAAAAAATAAATAACAACAAGTAGAAAGCTACAGTCGAGTGTACTCGACAGTGAGATACCCGCTACCCATTTCGAATAAAAGAAATATATTTTGCTGTATTTTTTTTTCAAAATATACCGAATATACTGCAAAAACACTAAAAATATACCAAATGGTATATTTGTTATATCGATATTGTACCGCATTCAAAATATACCATAGACAGCACAATATACCAGACTGTCGGCCAAAGCAACTAAGACCCCTAGTAAGTAGGCGATTTTGCCCATACAAAAGTATTTCTTTAATAACTTCGACAATTTTTATCTGATCGCAACCAAATTTTCAGGAATCATAACTTCTATAGTAATTATTATCTATACCAAATTATTATACCCGCTACCCATAGGGTAGAAGGGTATTATAACTTTGTGCCGGCAGGGATTTATGTAACAGGTAGGCATCTCCGACCCTATAAAGTATATATATTCTTGATCAGCGTCAACAGCCGAGACGATCTAGCCATGTCCGTCTGTCCGTCTGTGTGTCTGTCCGTATGAACACCTAGATCTCAGAGACTATAAGAGATAGAGCTATAATTTTTTTCGACAGCATTTGTTATGTTTGCACGCAGATCAAGTTTGTTTCAAATTTTTGCCATGTTGGAATACCCTTACGAGGGTGGGCTGATAAATAGTCGGCCTAACAAAAAAAATTTTTTTTTAAAAACTCGTAAATATTTTATTCGATTAGTGTTTTCTATTAGCTGATTACTGTGAAAGTTTCATGCGGTTTTATTAACACCGGTAATTTTGGCGGGACTTTTAGCGCATTCACTTTTGCATTGTCGTCAACATGAATAAAATCGAATATCGTGCTATCATAAGATTTCTGTTTTTAAAAGAGAAATCCAACGATGATATTAAAAATGAGTTAAACAAAGTTTATAAGGATTCAGCTCCATCGTTTTCAACAATAAAATATTGGACTGCTGAATTTAAACGCTGGCGGACAAGCATTTTGACGATGATCGCCCGGGTCGTCCTAGAGGTGACAACACCAAAATTGTGGATAAAGTCCATGGAATTATATTGGATGATCACCGAATCAAGCTGCGAGAGATTGCAAATGCTCTAAACATTTCTCGGGAACGCGTTGGAAACATTTTACACGAATTTTTACACATGAGAAAGCTTTCGTCAAGATGGGTGCCGCAATTGCTCACAATGGAAAATAAGCGCAACCGCTTGCACATTGCGAAGGAGAGTTTGGCATTGCTTAACGCAAACAAAAACGAATTTTTTCGTCGTTTTGTGACTGTTGACGAACCCTGGAGCAAAAAGTTTTGTTTCACCAGGACAATGCTCCCGCTCACAAGAGCGTTTTCGCCATGTCGAAATTGTGTGAATTGCACTACGAAATTCTACCCCATCCACCCTATTCTCCAGATTTAGCACCCTGTGACTATTATTTATTTCCAAATTTAAAAAAATGGCTTGAGGGTAAGAAATTTCATTCAAATGAACAGGTAATCTGTGAAAAAACGCCTATTTTGAGGACCTGGACAAATCCTATTTTATGGAAGGTATTGGGAAACTGGAGGATCGGTGGTCCAAGTGCATACGTCTAAAAAGAGATTATGTTGAGAAATAAAAAAGCAAAATTAAAAAAAAAAACGTATTTTCTTTGTAAGGCCGACTATTTATCAGCCCACCCTCGTATTCAACTAATCAAAAATACCATTTAATATAACATATAAGTTGATTGTTGGGCACGTTGGTCACACTGATGTGCTCGCTCTCTCACTTGGTTAAAAATCTCAGAAGAGTGTGCATGTGGTTTGGTGCTGACAATAAAATAATAAATCAAATAACTAAATATTCAAGAAGATAAAAGCGCGTGTATTCTTTAATAATAATTGGGTGCTTATTCCAATAGGTTATGGGCCCAGTTCATGCCTAATAATAATATAATAATATATAAAACAAAATTAATACGCGTCGTTGCAAATTCTTGTGAAATTTTTTTTTTCTTTGCGTCATAAATACATACATAATTGCAAATTCTTGTGAAATTTTTTTTGTCATTTCGTTTTTTATTGCGGTTTGTTGTGAAATTCATTTTTTCCTCACATTTGTACTATTGCAACCCTTGTCTGTTTGTGTAGGAAGTAAAAATGGAAAAGTCAAAGTATAATATAAAGCCGTTTACCGGTGAGAAATATTCGATTTGGAAATTTCGAGTTCGTGCGTTGCTTATAGAATTAGAAGTGCTTAAAGTTATTGATGATGAAAAACCAAAATAAAGAGGATGTTGATTGGATCAAGGCTAATCAATGCGCTAAGAATACCCTCATTGCGCACTTGGGCGACTCATTTTTAGGTTTCGCATCTAGTGACGCCACAGCATGTGAAGTTTTCAAGAACTTAGACGCCGTATACGAACGGAAAAGTTTAGCGTCGCAACTATCAGCGCGCAAACGACTGCTTGCTCTTAAACATTCGGGCGAGATGTCACTTTTAAATTTTTTCATTATTTTTGATGAACTTATCAGTGAGTTGTCAGCTGCAGGCGCTAAAGTTGATGAAATGGACAAAGTTTCACACCTACTGCTCACATTGCCTTCGTCATATAATGGAAACTCTTTCAGAGGAAAATTTGACATTAGGCTTTGTTAAAAATAGATTGTTAGACCATGAGATAAAAATTAGTAATGATCAAAAGGATACAAAGTGTTAGTTCAAAATAATAATCATAAAAAGAATTATCAAAAATATTCATCTAAAAACAAAATAACACAACCAATAAATAAATTTAAACATAAGCAAATTGGCAATATTAAATGTCACCACTGTGGTAAGATGGGACATATTAAAAAGGATTGCTATCATTTTAAAAGAATATCAAATTTAAATAAAAATAATAATACCAATAAAGTTAACGAAAGTCCAAATGAAAATATACAAGCATAAACCATCACATCACACGGTTTGCATTCATGGTAACCAACCATGAGACGGATAAATATAATTTTATCCTTGATTCGGGCGTGAGTGATCACCTAATAAACAATGTCTCGCTGTATGCTGATTATGTGGAACTGGAGCCGCCACTGAAGATCGCTGTGGCCAAACAAGGTCAATTCATTTACGCTACCAAACGTGGTGTTGTGCGATTGCGTAATAATTGTGAAATAACACTGGAGGATGTGTTGTATGGTAAGTAGGCATCTGGTAACCTTATATCCGTAAAACGCCTGGAAGAGGCAGGTTTGACAACACAATTTGACCGTGATGGTGTCACCATATCAAAAAATGGGTTGACAATCATAAAGGATTCAGGTATGTTGAACAATGTACCAATAATAAAATGTCAAGCATACATTGCACATTGGGATGAAATACCTTTATTTTGGCCATAACCGTAATTTTCAAGCTAGAAAGTTGAAACTTGGAGAATTTGCTGCTTATATTATTTGTGAATTTCGGTTTTTATTTTTATATATTTTTTTTAGTTTTTATTTTTATTTTTTTTTTGTTTTTAATCACCTCTAAATCGTTTTCCGGAAAATCATTTGGAATTACCCAGTCAAAAGAGGCCTTGACATTGCGATTTGAATCCAGCCAAATTTTTAGTTAGTCACCCCGACGAAGAGAAACCTTGCTTGTATCTATTGAAATATTTAACCCCCCCGCAAATTCCCGCAAATTAATTAAATGCTACCTGAATATACACATAATAACTCATACTACCACATAAGTTGTTATTTGTTATCTGTTGTTTCTTGCTAGATATGCTCCACGAAACACAAATATTTTAAGGTTAGAACCAACAAAACTAATGCTTACGTATTTCATTAAAAACATGACAACACAAAAACAAATATAATTAAAAACTTATACAAATATTTTCTACATACCATGAAGAACATTTTCCAATTTAAGGTATTTTAATAAGTCAAACTGTTTAAAAATACGACAACGCCAAAATTAAGAAATTTTACTAGTCAGCAAGCTTGCACGCACAACGTGGCAAGAACAGCTGACTTTAAACAGCTGGTGCAAGACGAAGGCTGCGCAATAAAATTCAAATTAAATATTTTCGATGTCTAGGGACATTTCTAAGCTTGAAATAATTGCAACATTATTGAAATATTAACATGAACTTTTTAGGTTTTTGCCAAAATAAAGGCCTTTCATCCCAATGTGCATTGCTTGTAAAACAAACAACTATAGACTATGGCATAAGAGGTTTGGGCATATTAGCAATGCTAAATTGCTAGAAATAATGAGAAATAATTTATATAATGACACAAGCCTAATTAATAGTTTAAAGTTGTCTGATGAAGTATGTGAACCTTGTCTAAGTGGAAAGCAAGCTAGGCTCCCATTTAATCATTTTAAGGATAAGAGCCATATTACAAGACCATTATTTATAGTACATTCTGATGTGTGCGGACCTATTACACCGGTTTCTTTAGATGAAAAGAATTATTTTGTTATCTTTGTAGATGAATTCACACATTACTGTGTCACTTACCTAATACATAACAAGTCAGACGTATTCAATATGTTTCAAGATTTTGTAGCATTTGGCCCATTTTAATCTCAAGGTAGTCAATTTATATATCGATAATGGTAGAGAATACTTGTCAAATGCGTAATTTCTGTGTCAAGAAAGGGATCACTTATCACCTGACAGTGCCACACACACCCCAATTAAATGGTGTATCTGAACGAATGATACGAACCATTACCGAGAAAGCCCGTGCCATGGTTAAAGGTGCACAATTAGAAAAAAGCTTTTGGGGTGAAGCAGTGTTGACTGCTACATACCTAATTAATAGAATTCCAAGTAGAGCACTAGTACATAGAAAAAAGACCCCATATGAGATGTGGCATAATAAAAAGCCTAATTTAAAATACTTGAAAGTATTTGGTTCAACCGTATATGTGCATAATAAAAACAAAAACGGAAAATTTGATGACAAATCAAAGAAAAGTATTCTTGTCGGATACGAACCAAATTGCTTTAAATTATGGGATGCTATTAATGGCAAATTTATTGTAGCCAGGGATGTTGTTGTCGATGAAACCAATATGGTTAACTCTAGACCCATCAAAAATGAAAGTTTCCCGAATGATAGTAAGGAAAGTGAAAGTTTCCCGAATGATAGTAAGGAAAATGAAAGTTTCCCGAATGATAGTAAGGAAAGTGAAAGTTTCCCGAATGATAGTAAGGAAAATGAAAGCGTCCAGAATGATAGTAAGGAAAGTGAAAATATCCTGAATGAAAGTAAGGACAACGAAAAAGAATTTCCGAATGAGAGTAGGAAAAGAAAGCAAGCTGATCCTCTGAATGAAAGTAAGGGAGATGTTGATGGCATTGACAACGATAGTAACGATGTTGTAACGAGTAGAAGAAGTGAAAGACTACAGAAAAAGCCCCAAATATCATACAATGAAGATGAAAGCGATTTAAATAAATTAATTTTAAACGCTCATGCTATTTTCAATGATGTCCCAAACAATTTCGAAGAAATAAAATATAGAAGCGATAAGAGTTGTTGGGAAGAGGCTATACAAACTGAATTAAGTGCTCATGAGATGAATAATACTTGGACAATTACAAAGAAGCCTAAAGATAAGAATATTGTTGACAGTAAATGGGTATTTTCCATTAAACATGATGAAATGGGTAATCCAGTCAGATACAAGGCTAGATTAGTGGCTCGAGGTTTTACTCAAAAGTACCAAGTCGATTATGAGGAAACATTTGCCCCTGTTGCTAGAGTTTCGAGTTTCCGATTCATGTTATCTTTGGCAGTTCAATATAATCTGAAAGACCATCAAATGGACGTTAAAACAGCATTTTTAAACGGCGTGCTAAAGGAGGATATATACATGAGACTTCCTCAAGGTGTTTCGTGTGACGGTGAAAATGTGTGTAAGTTGAATAAGGCCATTTACGGTCTCAAACAAGCAGCTAGATGCGGGTTTGAAGTTTTTGAAAAAGCCTTGAGAGAATGTGGTTTTGTGAACTCTCCAGTTGATCGCTGTATATATATTCTTAACGAAAATATATATGTTCTATTATATGTTGATGATGTAGTCAGAGCTACACATGATATAAAAAGAATGAATAATTTTAAAAAATATTTAATGGAAAAGTTTAAAATGACTGACTTAAAGGATATACGACATTTTATAGGTATAAGAGTAGAAATATATGACGATAAAATTTTGTTAAGTCAATCTGCCTACATTAAGCGTTTTTTGAATAAATTTAATATAGTGATTGCAATCCGGTCAATACTCCTCTACCGAGTAAACTAAATTACGATGCGCTTAACTCAGATGAGAACTGCAGCGCACCATGTCGTAATCTTATTGGATGTCTAATGTACGTAATGCTATGTACACGACCTGACTTAACTACTGCAGTAAATATCTTAAGCAGATATAGCAGTAAAAATAATTTAGAACTATGGCAATGTTTAAAAAGGGTCCTTAGATATTTGAAGGGTACCATTGATTTGAAACTGATTTTTAAGAAAAACGAAAAGTTCGAAAATGTATTAGTTGGCTATGCTGATTCTTATTGGAGTGGAAATGATATTGATCGAAAAAGCACAGCGGGCTATTTGTTTCATATGTTTGAATCAAATTTAATTTGCTGGAACACAAAACTCAGTAGCAGCCTCATCAACTGAAGCTGAGTATATGGCTCTGTATGAAGCCGTAAGAGAGGCCCTATGGTTAAAATCTATTCTAAACAGTGTCCATATTAAAATTGAAACCCCAATTAAAATGTAAACATAGCTAATAACCCCTCATGTCACAAGAGAACCAAGCATATTGATATTAAATATCATTTTGTACGAGAGCGTGTTGAATCTAATGAAATTTATCTTGAGTATATTTCGACAGAAAATCAAATCGCAGATGTCTTCACCAAGCCATTGCCAGCTCCCAGATTCATGGAAATGCGGAACAGACTGGGACTACTTAAGGATGCAGATATCTGAACAAACGTCGATACTGTCAATATTAATTTTTATTTTCTTTCTTTTGCTTAACCAAAAATAAATATCTACATATATATATCAAACATTTAACCGTATCTTCGCAGTGAATGCTGAATCACATTACATTCCCAGAATTCACACCAGCCACATTAGAATAAGCATTTTTTTGAATTGTTATTTAAAAAAATATCGATGTTATTTTTGAGGGGTGCGTGTTGGAATACCCTTATTCAACTAATCAAAAATACCATTTAATATAACATATAAGTATATTGATTGTTGGGCACGTTGGTCACACTGATGTGCTCGCTCTCTCACTTGGTTAAAAATCTCAGAAGAGTGTGCATGTGGTTTGGTGCTGACAATAAAATAATAAATTAAATAACTAAATATTCAAGAAGATAAAAGCGCGTGTATTCTTTAATAATAATTGGGTGCTTATTCCAATAGGTTATGGGCCCAGTTCATGCCTAATAATAATATAATAATATATAAAACAAAATTAATACGCGTCGTTGCAAATTCTTGTGAAATTTTTTTTTTCTTTGCGTCATAAATACATATGTACATAATTGCAAATTCTTGTGAAATTTTTTTTTCTTTGCCTTATAAATACATACATAATTGCAAATTCTTGTGAAATTTTTTTTGTCATTTCGTTTTTTATTGCGGTTTCTTGTGAAATTCATTTTTTCCTCACATTTGTACTATTGCAACCCTTGTCTGTTTGTGTAGGAAGTAAAAATGGAAAAGTCAAAGTATAACATAAAGCCGTTTACCGGTGAGAAATATTCGATTTGGAAATTTCGAGTTCGTGCGTTGCTTATAGAATTAGAAGTGCTTAAAGTTATTGATGATGAAAAACCGAATAAAGAGGATGTTGATTGGATCAAGGCTAATCAATGCGCTAAGAATACCCTCATTGCGCACTTGGGCGACTCATTTTTAGGTTTCGCATCTAGTGACGCCACAGCATGTGAAGTTTTCAAGAACTTAGACGCCGTATACGAACGGAAAAGTTTAGCGTCGCAACTATCAGCGCGCAAACGACTGCTTGCTCTTAAACATTCGGGCGAGATGTCACTTTTAAATTTTTTCATTATTTTTGATGAACTTATCAGTGAGTTGTCAGCTGCAGGCGCTAAAGTTGATGAAATGGACAAAGTTTCACACCTACTGCTCACATTGCCTTCGTCATATAATGGAAACTCTTTCAGAGGAAAATTTGACATTAGGCTTTGTTAAAAATAGATTGTTAGACCATGAGATAAAAATTAGTAATGATCAAAAAGGATACAAAGTGTTAGTTCAAAATAATAATCATAAAAAGAATTATCAAAAATATTCATCTAAAAACAAAATAACACAACCAATAAATAAATTTAAACATAAGCAAATTGGCAATATTAAATGTCACCACTGTGGTAAGATGGGACATATTAAAAAGGATTGCTATCATTTTAAAAGAATATCAAATTTAAATAAAAATAATAATACCAATAAAGTTAACGAAAGTCCAAATGAAAATATACAAGCATAAACCATCACATCACACGGTTTGCATTCATGGTAACCAACCATGAGACGGATAAATATAATTTTATCCTTGATTCGGGCGTGAGTGATCACCTAATAAACAATGTCTCGCTGTATGCTGATTATGTGGAACTGGAGCCGCCACTGAAGATCGCTGTGGCCAAACAAGGTCAATTCATTTACGCTACCAAACGTGGTGTTGTGCGATTGCGTAATAATTGTGAAATAACACTGGAGGATGTGTTGTATGGTAAGTAGGCATCTGGTAACCTTATATCCGTAAAACGCCTGGAAGAGGCAGGTTTGACAACACAATTTGACCGTGATGGTGTCACCATATCAAAAAATGGATTGACAATCATAAAGGATTCAGGTATGTTGAACAATGTACCAGTAATAAAATGTCAAGCATACATTGCTTGTAAAACAAACAACTATAGACTATGGCATGAGAGGTTTGGGCATATTAGCAATGCTAAATTGCTAGAAATAATGAGAAATAATTTATATAATGACACAAGCCTAATTAATAGTTTAAAGTTGTCTGATGAAGTATGTGAACCTTGTCTAAGTGGAAAGCAAGCTAGGCTCCCATTTAATCATTTTAAGGATAAGAGCCATATTACAAGACCATTATTTATAGTACATTCTGATGTGTGCGGACCTATTACACCGGTTTCTTTAGATGAAAAGAATTATTTTGTTATCTTTGTAGATGAATTCACACATTACTGTGTCACTTACCTAATACAATACAAGTCAGACGTATTCAATATGTTTCAAGATTTTGTAGCATTTGGCCCATTTTAATCTCAAGGTAGTCAATTTATATATCGATAATGGTAGAGAATACTTGTCAAATGCGTAATTTCTGTGTCAAGAAAGGATCACTTATCACCTGACAGTGCCACACACACCCCAATTAAATGGTGTATCTGAACGAATGATACGAACCATTACCGAAAAGCCCGTGCCATGGTTAAAGGTGCACAATTAGAAAAAAGCTTTTGGGGTGAAGCAGTGTTGACTGCTACATACCTAATTAATAGAATTCCAAGTAGAGCACTAGTACATAGAAAAAACCCCATATGAGATGTGGCATAATAAAAAGCCTAATTTAAAATACTTGAAAGTATTTGGTTCAACCGTATATGTGCATAATAAAAACAAAAACGGAAAATTTGATGACAAATCAAAGAAAAGTATTCTTGTCGGATACGAACCAAATTGCTTTAAATTATGGGATGCTATTAATGGCAAATTTATTGTAGCCAGGGATGTTGTTGTCGATGAAACCAATATGGTTAACTCTAGACCCATCAAAAATGAAAGTTTCCCGAATGATAGTAAGGAAAGTGAAAGTTTCCCGAATGATAGTAAGAAAAATGAAAGTTTCCCGAATGATAGTAAGGAAAGTGAAAGTTTCCCGAATGATAGTAAGGAAAATGAAAGCGTCCAGAATGATAGTAAGGAAAGTGAAAATATCCTGAATGAAAGTAAGGACAACGAAAAAGAATTTCCGAATGAGAGTAGGAAAAGAAAGCAAGCTGATCCTCTGAATGAAAGTAAGGGAGATGTTGATGGCATTGACAACGATAGTAACGATGTTGTAACGAGTAGAAGAAGTGAAAGACTACAGAAAAAGCCCCAAATATCATACAATGAAGATGAAAGCGATTTAAATAAATTAATTTTAAACGCTCATGCTATTTTCAATGATGTCCCAAACAATTTCGAAGAAATAAAATATAGAAGCGATAAGAGTTGTTGGGAAGAGGCTATACAAACTGAATTAAGTGCTCATGAGATGAATAATACTTGGACAATTACAAAGAAGCCTAAAGATAAGAATATTGTTGACAGTAAATGGGTATTTTCCATTAAACATGATGAAATTGGTAATCCAGTCAGATACAAGGCTAGATTAGTGGCTCGAGGTTTTACTCAAAAGTACCAAGTCGATTATGAGGAAACATTTGCCCCTGTTGCTAGAGTTTCGAGTTTCCGATTCATGTTATCTTTGGCAGTTCAATATAATCTGAAAGACCATCAAATGGACGTTAAAACAGCATTTTTAAACGGCGTGCTAAAGGAGGATATATACATGAGACTTCCTCAAGGTGTTTCGTGTGACGGTGAAAATGTGTGTAAGTTGAATAAGGCCATTTACGGTCTCAAACAAGCAGCTAGATGCGGGTTTGAAGTTTTTGAAAAAGCCTTGAGAGAATGTGGTTTTGTGAACTCTCCAGTTGATCGCTGTATATATATTCTTAACGAAAATATATATGTTCTATTATATGTTGATGATGTAGTCAGAGCTACACATGATATAAAAAGAATGAATAATTTTAAAAAATATTTAATGGAAAAGTTTAAAATGACTGACTTAAAGGATATACGACATTTTATAGGTATAAGAGTAGAAATATATGACGATAAAATTTTGTTAAGTCAATCTGCCTACATTAAGCGTTTTTTGAATAAATTTAATATGAGTGATTGCAATCCGGTCAATACTCCTCTACCGAGTAAACTAAATTACGATGCGCTTAACTCAGATGAGAACTGCAGCGCACCATGTCGTAATCTTATTGGATGACTAATGTACGTAATGCTATGTACACGACCTGACTTAACTACTGCAGTAAATATCTTAAGCAGATATAGCAGTAAAAATAATTTAGAACTATGGCAATGTTTAAAAAGGGTCCTTAGATATTTGAAGGGTACCATTGATTTGAAACTGATTTTTAAGAAAAACGAAAAGTTCGAAAATGTATTAGTTGGCTATGCTGATTCTGATTGGGGTGGAAATGATATTGATCGAAAAAGCACAACGGGCTATTTGTTTCATATGTTTGAATCAAATTTAATTTGCTGGAAGCTGTATGAAGCCGTAAGAGAGGCCCTATGGTTAAAATCTATTCTAAACAGTGTCCATATTAAAATTGAAACCCCAATTAAAATGTAAACATAGCTAATAACCCCTCATGTCACAAGAGAACCAAGCATATTGATATTAAATATCATTTTGTACGAGAGCGTGTTGAATCTAATGAAATTTATCTTGAGTATATTTCGACAGAAAATCAAATCGCAGATGTCTTCACCAAGCCATTGCCAGCTCCCAGATTCATGGAAATGCGGAACAGACTGGGACTACTTAAGGATGCAGATATCTGAACAAACGTCGATACTGTCAATATTAATTTTTATTTTCTTTCTTTTGCTTAACCAAAAACAAATATCTACATATATATATCAAACATTTAACCACATAAGGAGACAATGAAGTCAATTAAAAAAAATGAATTTAATCTAATTTAAAATAAGAAGACAATGAAGTCAATCTGAAAATGAATTTAATTTAATATTAGACACTGAAGTCGCTATGTAAATTTAATTTAACGTAAAAGTAGATTAATATTATTTTGTAAACAAATTAAATAATAAGTGATTTGATCGGGTTTTTCTGGGTTTCCCCGTATCCTCGCAGTGAATGCTGAATCACATTACATTCCCAGAATTCACACCAGCCACATTAGAATAAGCATTTTTTCGAATTGTTATTTAAAAAAATATGGATGTTATTTTTGAGGGGTGCGTGTTGGAATACCCTTATTCAACTAATCAAAAATACCATTTAATATAACATGTAAGTATATTGATTGTTGGGCACGTTGGTCACACTGATGTGCTCGCTCTCTCACTTGGTTAAAAATCTCAGAAGAGTGTGCATGTGGTTTGGTGCTGACAATAAAATAATAAATTAAATAACTAAATATTCAAGAAGATAAAAGCGCGTGTATTCTTTAATAATAATTGGGTGCTTATTCCAATATGCCACGCCCACTTCCGCCCCCGCAAATCAAAAAAATCGAATAACAAGCGTAATTTTAAAGCTAGAGTTGCGAGTTTTGGTATATACAATAAGAACTGTAGTAGTTATGATTTATGATGAGAATTTGGTTGCGATCAGATAAAAATTTTGGAAGTTATTAAAGAAATACTTTTGTATGGGGAAAACCGCCTACTTACTAGGGGTCTGAGTTGCTTTTGATGACAATCTGGTATATTGTGCCGTCTATGGTATATTTTGAATGCGGTACTATATCGATATACCAAATATACCAGTTGGTACGTTTTTAGTATTTT
Organism: Drosophila sulfurigaster albostrigata; assembly: GCF_023558435.1. Lineage (NCBI taxonomy): Eukaryota > Metazoa > Arthropoda > Insecta > Diptera > Drosophilidae > Drosophila > Drosophila sulfurigaster. Next base: position 6,197,791 of record NC_084882.1, read on the forward strand.
TGCAGTATATTCGGTATATTTTGAGAATTATACCGCAAAATATATTGTTTTTATTTAAAATGGGTAGCGGGTATCTCACAGTCGAGTACACTCGACTGTAGCTTTTTTACTTGTTTCACTTGCTATTCTTTGCGCACAACGCTGTTACAATAGTTAACTCTCCCTCTCTTGGTGTTGTTGTTGGCTATCGTCTATCTTGCGTCTCGCTCGACCCGCGCTTTACTCTCTGTGCTTGTGCTTTGTGCTCTAAACGCTTTTTAGAATACTAACTCTCCCTCTCTTGGTGTTGTAGTTGGCTATCGTTCTATCTTGCGTCTCGCTCGACCTGTGCATACTCTCTGTGTTTTGTGCTCTTCGTAAGTACAGATCATATTAGTTTGCAATTAATTTACCTATTTTGATTTATTTCTTTTTTTTTTAATGTTTTAATTGGTTTAATAATCTTTGTTTTAGCAATATGTTAGTCTGCTATAACAAGAAATGCCGGGTGCCAAAATGGGTTTTGTTTGTTGCTGGTTATGCAACAACGTTGCACATGAAGAATTTGCTGGATTTAACGGCCCTATTGTGGATTTAATTTTGGCCAATTCAGGATTGAGACGGACTTGTGAACACTGTAGGGACTCTGAACGCGATATTGCTGGGTTTATACGGCAGACGCGAAATGGTTTTAAAGATATATTGGCGGGCATTAAAAAACTCTCCGATAGCTTTTCTGCCTTGGATTCTGGGTTTAAGAGTATGAAGCTCTTGACCGAGTCTCCGAAGCGTAAAAAGGCCAATACGCGTCTGTCGATTACCCCAATCGAGCTTTCTGTCGCAGTTGATGTTCCAAGTTTATCTGTACCACCTGCTAGGGAATTAACGTCATTTAGTTCTCCGTCCCCTCAACCTTCGGTAGCTCTGGATGTACCACATTATGACATTACGTCATTAAGATTGGAGTCTCCTGCTCCGGCTTCGATTTTGTTGTCGACTGACATGGAGACGGTTGAAGAAATTCAACCATCACCATCCTCTGTTGAGATCGTTAGTGCTGTAACGATAGAAGAATTGCCTCCAGCTCCTACCTCAGTTGTCCCTGACACGACATCTGATGATGTTCGGGCTTATATTAAGTCCAAATCTCAAGCCAGGGTTAAAGTGGATAAATTTAATTTCTCGTACGAACGGGAGATTTCGTCTTTTAAAATAAGTGTTCACGCTGAACAATTTAGCATGATGTGCAGTAAAGAGTTTTGGCCGGAACACCTTTTAGTCAAAGAATTTGTTGCTAAAAAGAAAAATCGGTCTCCGGTGTCTGTTTCTAGTAGTGGCAAGAATTCTATTTCAAAGCCTTCTTCTATGTCTGTCAGTTCAAAAAACTCTCCTCTTTACTTCTTGGCTATCAGAATGTAAAAGGTATTTGTAGTAAACTTACTGACTTATATTTAAATAGTATATCTTTTCCTTTTAATGTCATTGCCTTTACTGAAACATGGTTAAGAAATGAAATCCTTGATATGGAAATCTTTTCTGGTATTTCAAATTTAAATTCAGAATTCATTGATCACACTTCTGATATTGAGCTAGTGGCTGTTAGATTATCCTTTGGTAGTTTTAACATTTTTATTTCTTGCTCATATATCCCCCCTGCTTCAGATGACGCTTTATATTTAGCACATTTTTCTATTATTAATAGCATTTCTAATATGCTTTCTTATCGTGATAACTTTACAGCCCTTGGTGATTTTAATATTACTGGGGTGTCATGGCATTCCGCCAAGAATCTCAATGGACTTTGCCCCTCTGTATCCCATGTTTTTATTGATAGTCTCTTCGGGGTATCATTGTCTCAGATTAACGGTATTCCAAATTGCTTAAACAGGTCTCTAGACCTTATTTTTGTTTTAGACCCAATTTCATGTTCTATATCGAGAATATCTCCTATATCTTCCCCTGAAGACCCTTACCATCCCACTTTAGAAATTATGTTGGAGCTCCCATTTATTGCGTCAGAGTCGAGTGTACGTTGTGGTGAGCTTTCTCGTTGTTTTCGGAAAACCGATTTTGAGAAACTTGCTCTGCTTATATCTCAAACTGACTGGTCCCAACTTTCTTTGTCTACGAACTTGGATATAGCGGTTGAATTTTTTTATTCTACTTGGAACTCGCTATTTGATGCTTGTGTTCCATCAAGTATTCCACATTTGTCTAATAAACCCTTATGGTTTACTAGGAAATTATCGAATTTAAAAAATCGTAAGTCGAGACTTTACAAAAAATTCAAGGGAACTGGCTCTTCTTTTGATTTTCTCCGCTATTCTGTTGCTCAAGATGCTTTTCGTACTCATAACAATGAGTGTTATAATAATTAGTTGAGTAGGTGCAGAATAAGATTTCAGCGTGATCCAAAGCGATTTTACGACTTCGTTAACTCGAAGCGTAGATCCGCGTCATCACCAGCATTTATGTCTTTGGAGAATATGACAGTATCTAATGGTTTATTTTCGGACTTTTTTCAAACGACATATTCTGTCCCAAATTCTCAAAATTCCTTTTCTTATCCTTATCAATTAAATTCATCTAATTGTATTTATGTCCTTTAATTACTAAAAGCTCTATTTTAACGAAACTATTGGCTATAAAACCTGTTTTTTTCGTCCAGATGGAGTACCTAGTTGTGTGCTAAGGTATTGTGCTGGTAGTATCTGTAAACTGTAAATTATTTGAATTATCCGTTAACTCATGTTCTTTTCCTAAAATCTGGAAAAAATCATACATTAAAAAACGGAAGCAAATCTAAAGTTCAAAATTATCGCGGTATATCTAAATTGTCTGCGATTCCGCAAGCATTTGAAAAAATTATAGCTTCTCAACTGCAACATCAACATTTGAGAAACGGATGTCATTTACACCGATTTTAGTAAGGCTTTTGACTCTGTTAATCATAACCTCTTACTGTATAAGCTTAATGTTTTAGGGTTTCCTCATAGCCTTATTGAGTGGATATCCTCATACCTTTCCAACAGAATTCAGAATGTTTATTATAATGGTTTTGTATCTAAATGTGTCCAAGTCACTTCTGGTGTGCCCCAAGGCAGTCATTTGGGTCCTCTATTGTTCACTTTGTTCATAAATGATCTTCCTTCTGTTATTGAGCATAACCGTGTACTTATGTACGCCGATGACGTTAAGCTTTGCCTGACATTTAATGATAGTCTTGCGAGCTCACTGTTACAATGTGACCTTAATCGTCTAGAATCTTGGTGCAGAGTAAATATGTTACATCTCAACTGCAATAAGTGTAAGCTTATGACCTATTGTAGGGGTTCTTCCCAGTTAAATAACTATATGTTAGACCTAGACTTTATTATGGACGTCGAGTGCGCGTCAGCAAATCAACAGATTTATAATGCCTAATCGCATAGGTGATGCTGCAGCTTATCCAAATCTGGACTCTGGCCCAGGCTCAATTCCAAGAGTGCTGCCAGATCCAGATAGCTATGACACCCTCAAGATCGCCTTCTGGAATGCCTGTGGAGTTAAGAATAAAATAAACTAATTAGAAATATACATCAGATGACACTCCATAGACATAATGATACTAACAGAAACACGAGCGCCAATCAACGACAGTGTGTTCGAATTGCCAGGATTTGCCACATACTTTGCCGTCAATCCGAACACACACCGCAAAGGAGGTGCTGCCCTCATCGTACGTTCTGGCATCAGTCATTCGGCACTGCAGTCAATTAATGAAGATTTGAACCAATGCGCACCCATTTTGCTAAAAGCTGCAAACAAAAAAGAGTAAATTATAATAGCAGCAGCATATTGCCCACCGGCGTTTAAATGGAGTAAAGAACATTTCACGAAACTGTTTAAACATATTGACAACTTACCTGGCGATACAGCGGCCCGCTTCCTCTTATGCGGTGACTGGAATGCTAAGCATTCATGGTGGGGAAATCCACGTGCGTGCCAGAGGGGTGGGGCATTGTACGAGGCTATCCATGCAAGCCGCAGGTACAATGTCCTGGCCACCGGTGGTGCCACTCACTACCCGCATGATCGCAGGAAGCGTCCATCGGCCATTGACTTTGCCATCACCAATGGCATTGATGGCAACGTCATAAACATTTCATCCAGCACTGAACTGAGCTCTGACCATTTGCCGCTTAAGATTGAACTCTGTGACAGTGTAAATGCAAATTTGCGCTGTCACAGAGTAAATTCCAGGCTGCTGGCCAGAGGCGCTGATGTCAGATGCTTTCAGTCGTCTCTCGAAAACTCCATTCACCTGGAAACACAAATTAACGTGGCCACTGACATCGATGATGCTGTAAGCATATTACTCAGCAATATCCAAATAGCTGCAGCTGCCGCGTCGACGCGAGCAAGACAGCAAAACCGCCAGAGACAGCAGCATAACCTAGTATTAGATGACGAAACTAGAGAACTATGGAACGACAAAAAACGGTACAAACGCTACTTACTCTTGACGCACACGCCGGAGGCTAGACAATGCTATCGAGCTGCACAAAACCGTCTGAAAAAAGCGCAGAAAAAGAGGAAAAACAATAACATTAACAAACTATTTGAGGGTATAAACACTCAGGATCCATATACAATTCAAAAATTGTGGAAACTGACAAACAAGATAAAAAAGCAGCAGCAAACAAATCACCTTTTAAAGTACTCAAAAATCTCTATTGACACGGCCGGCAATGTTACTGACAAAATTACGTGGACGAAAACTACAGATGATAAGCTGAAGTATTTGTCTCCCAGCTGGAAGACAGATTTACTCCAGCTCTCTCAAACACGGAGGAAGACCGCGCAGATATCAAAGAGGATTGGTGTAAGCGACACCAGCAGTTGCAACAAGGCCATAAACTAAACTTCAAGTCAGTAACATTGACGGAAATAAAGATGGAAATTGATGCACTGCAGCCAGCCAAAGCACCTGGATACGACAAAATCGACAACAAATTAATAAAATTACTGCCGCAGAAGGCTCTGCTATATTTGATACTCATATATAATTCCATTTTGCGTATAGGTTATTTCCCTAAATGTTGGAAATATGCCGAGATCACTATGTGTCTCAAACCAGGTAAATCTCCAGAAGATGTGGCATCTTACAGACCAATCAGCCTGATATCTGGCCTCGCAAAACTTCTTGAGAAACTCCTGCTCAAGCGCCTATTTGAGCCCAAGGATTTTGCCACTGCAGTGCCCAGCCACAAATTTGGCATCCGTCGCGAGCACGGCACGGAGCATCAGCTGGCCAGAGTGACTCAGCACATACTTAGGGCATACGAAGAACGGCAAAATTGTTCGGCCATCTACATTGACATATCGGAAGCGCTCGATAGATTATGGCATGAGGGTCTGTTGAATAAAATTATTAAAATCCTGCCACTAAATTTATGTAAAATCATTGAAAGTTACCTGTCTGATCGCACTTTTGCAGTTAAATGCAACGATGGAGTAACATATAGAGTCGGCTGCATATCAGCTGGTGTCCCACAGGGCAGCGTCTTGGGCCCAATTTTATATACAATTTACTCCTCTGACATGCCGCTGCCACTACTCACGAAAAATCGTCGCCATCTCGAGCCGAACGAAAGGTCGATGCTGTTGTCAACATATGCGGATGACACAGTCATCATGTGCTCCGCTGATCATCCGGCCAATGCGATAAACGAGACCCAACAGTACCGGCACCACTTCGGTCTAAGAAATGGTGCTTCAAGATCAACACGACAAAGACAGCGCATGTCATATACACGCTGCGTGACCTGAATGAACGAGAAAGGACAAGAATGATTACTATAAACGGACATGAAATTAAAATGAAATCTAAACACACGTACCTGGGAGTCACACTTGACCGCAAATTAACGCTGGCCACACAAGTAACAAGATTATGCGTCAAAACCAGAGCAAGAGCCATTAAATTGGGCTGGCTTATTGGGCGTAACAGCAAATTGGCAAAAGACTGCAAAATGCTGATTGTTAAGCAGCTCATCATGCCAATATGGAAGTATGCTCTGTCCATCTGGGGCGCGCTCACCTCAAATTTCCAAATCAACGCCAGCAAAGGCCCAGATATACGAAGCAGCTAGACAAATTCATAAGGCCGTTGAGCGCAGCGCTAAATGCAAATACAACAAATGCAACACACTTGCGGCAGATGCAAGGCGAGCACCTGCGTACTGAACCAAACCAGAAAAACGACCAGCAAATTTTGAGAAAACAGATTACCAACACTGATTTTATTACCAACACTGATTCGCATACAAGAAGAGTATAATGAAGCTAAAGCGAACGAGGAACGAGAACGCGATCTTGCACAGCGGCGGCGACAAACTGATATACAGACAGCCGCGAGATTTAATGAAATTAAAATCAATCAACTGAGACGTAAATATACACAAGGTCTACTCACCAGATTATGGTACTTGTACTGCCGGACATCACAGCGGAGGAGCAGCAAACTTTGCGCAGAAAGCTGCCAGAACGTTTCTGCGAATCTACCATAAACACGCTTCGAAAACGCTTGAGAGATGGCCTCCTCGCCAGATGTGATGCGCTGGATATCATCAGAGGGCAGCCACCTGAAATTAAAAAGTTTATAGTACCTGACATAACCATGGACGAGCATATGGCGCATCTTGAATGCACAATGCTAGCAGAGAATGAACTGCAGACGGAGCAGCAGCAAACACAAATCATCACCATTGAAGATTCGCCACCACTGCGACATGCAAATTCACAGCTGCAATATCCACTTACCCATCACGAGGTGTCACGTCCACTTTTGGTGCCGGCAACTGCAAACGAGACGCTTGAAAACGGCCTGGAGCTGGTGAGCAGGCTCTTGGAGCGGCTGCTGGACGATGAAGATCCGCCTGCTGAGGCATCGCATACAGCGCACATAGCCGATAAAAAGTCCAGATGCAAGCAGAGACGCCGGCGAAATACACAAAGCCCAGCAGCGGCAGCAAACCTCCTAATCTTAGGATGGGCCGCCATTGCCAGCATTGTAAGTATACCTGCTGTCGCGATGCTCCATCCGCTGCCCAAACCACTGCTCGCACCCTAGACGATGGCCAAGCAGACTCCATGCCGGCCGGCAATTCACGGCGAGGCCATTTTGGGAGCCTCGAAGCATCCAGGGCGACGACCACTGGGCCACTGCCAGCGTCCAGACGCTAAACGATGACCCGTCAGCAATTCGGCAGTGGCAAATAAATCATATAAATAATTATTTTATTTTTATAGGTAAACTTGGATTCCGATGACGAGAACTTTCCGCCACACAGTGGGCGATTTGGTCTCGCTAGTGTAATAGGCCGCTTGTCGTAGCTGAAATACCCTAAGCCTAAAAGTAGGCAAAGTTTTTTTACTAGTGGGAAAACGTCAGCGCCACGGCTCTATTTGTAGAAAAAGTAGTTAATGTAATATAGTTGTTAAATTTATGTTTATATATGTTAAAAAAAATTCTATTTTTGTTAATTATATGTTAAATGTATAATAATTGTTTAATGTTAGTATAAACTTTTAGGATAATTGTATTTTTGTTGGCACAAATTTATTAGCGCCATCTGTGTGTGGGGCTTGGCAACATCAAAAAGATTTTTGCGATAGATGCAGTGAATGTCAAAGAATGGGAAGTTAAGAATGCATCAAAGATTAACGCCCTATTGACAAGCCAGTTTTTTTCTCATTCGTGCTGGTCGTGCAATATCGCAAAGTCATTTTCTGAATTGGTTGTGACAAGTCGCACCAGGAAAAAATACATATATAAATTGAGAATTAAGTGCGACGGTCATAAATATTCAGCCAACTTAAATATTCAGTGAAATAAAAGTGCATAGTGCGAATAGAGAAATTGTGTGAAAACACCCCTTTTTTCGGTCAGCTGCCGATAGCTAACAGGCGGAGACAAAATCTGGAGATTTTATGGTGCCGTCCAAAAAGGCAGGGTAACTATTGCACTATTGCAGATATAAAGCTTACATGTATTCATGATCTGATTATTCTTTCACAATCACACGGCACGTAGTTTCATTTTGTTCTTTTGGATGTGGTTGGTTCTTACGGAGTTAAGCCACCAAGCGAAGCTCATCCACTCCGTTTCGACAGTCGGCCGAACAAGGCTTGTACTAAAGCTTTGAAAGCTTCTGCACGACCGCTGCGAAAGCTGCAGCAGATCAGCTGATAGCTGCAAGCGGGAGTCAGCACTGCAATCTGGCACAAATTTGGAGGAGCGATTTGCAGCGCTACCGCACCGCCGCCACCTCAATTTGCATTGGGAGTTGTCCCTAAGAGGGAAAGCAAGGAGAACGCCAACATTACCCCAGATGTGGTAGATGTACAAGTGACCGTGCGACCACCAGAGGAAATGTCTCCGAAGATGATCGTGCCATAGATGATTGTGTTGTTCAGTATATGTATTTCGACATTGTTCATTTTGGGCCTTCTGCCACTTAATTAGTGCTTCTTTGTAATCTATTTTGTTCATGTAAAGTCTTGTTTGCGTTCATATATACATATATGTTAAATGGAAGAAAAACTGTGATGTAAATTTACAAATGATTTTGTGGTATACTCTACTAGGTATCAGTTGTAAATAAACTTCATTAGTCATTTGGTCGTCCTACATATATATTGTTCGTAAATACTTTTGTTTTCTGTCATGAATTTGCAATTTTAGAATTACATTTATAATTGTTTGCAAAGTAAACAATGGAACATCTGGCATAAAAGCTCAGATCAACATTTGAGTAGAAAGCTTTTGGTTAGGGCTTTAAAGTTTTGTTCCACAGCTGCAACCACAACAACATAACAACACACACACACACATATCACCGGCTGTGAAAGATCTTTCGTCGCTGGAGAATGCTGTAAGTGATCTTTTTGTTTAGATCTACGTAGCTTTTTCTCATATTGTTCGCTACAGAGCTTTTTTTGTATTGCATCTGTTGAATGCAAAAGTTAAAGTCCAAACGAAGTTTATTTTTATTTGTTTTGCTGGCAGCTTCATTTCGCTGCGCCTGAGAAACCTTAAGTTTCTTAGGGCTGGGCATTTGCCGATGATCCATTGCCATATAATGATATGGATTCTTAATTAAATATATTTTTTTTTATATCGTATAAAAACTATCTATTAATTAGCGATCCATATAAAAATTGCAATACGAAATATTGGCTAACTATTTCTATTAATCATATTTATTTCTATTTATTTAGTTTTTAAGTATTTATGAAATAGATTTAAGTTAGCTTTAATATTTCAACGTCTTTATTTCATATTCCGTCCATGTTATCTTTTGTTGCCTTATTTGCCTTTTCTTTATGTTTCTTAATTTAAATAAATTTGTTATAATGTTTAGTATGTGCGAGTAAGTTTTCAAATTTGGAACCATGCAGCATTTGCATGGGGAGGGTTGAGTAACGAGGAGCTTCTCCAAGGGATCCTGTCATTTAAATTGATTTTTACATTGGCCTTGCAGGATCATGGTAGGGTGGGCGTCTGCACCAATGAGTGCACCGTAAAGGAGAAGTGCTCTAAGTCGAAGGTAGATCCCTAACTTGTCTTTCCTCCAGTTTTCTTCTAACTCTTTACCTCTTTTGTTTACTGTCCTTGTATGTCTTTTCCCCGTTTCCCCCCTTCCTTAAGTACGCGAATTTATTAATAATGTAATTAATCTACGGAAGCACGTAGCGGAAAGGATTTTTTCTCTTTAGCCCACTCCCATCCGACCAGACAACAGCCGTAGCGATCGCGTACGCCTTTCATGGCGCTACATTTACACCAGCTTCTTTCAGCGAACTTGCTTCGTTGTACGTTACACTAGCGGCATTTAATTAATAACTTCTAAACTAAAATAGATGTCTTCAGTCGGTTTTTTTCACCGATCAGAGAAAAATCATAGAACTTTTTAAGTTAAAATTTTTTTTTTAATTTAAAAAAAATTTTTTTTTTAATTTAAAATTTTTTTGTACTTTTATTTTATTTGAACTTCAATTAACATATTTCATATATAAACTTTATCTAAAAAATGTTTGGATGATGAAAAAAAATGGGATGACTTCTGAGTGCAATACTAAAAAAAAGATCCCTTTTTGGTACTAACACTGTGTCTAAAAAGTACCATAGTTTGAAGGCTAGCAGGTACTAGCAGTTAATATTACACATTTTGGACGCCACTGATTCACACTTTCGGCTAATAAAAGAGATAGACTGAATCCACTTGAATAAAGTAAGTTCTACTCCACGAAAGACAGGTGTACGCTAATCCGGACTCGCTGTTAATACACTGAATTACCACTACGTTTTATGAGCTACACATTTATGAGCTACACATTTTTTTTTGAAAATACATACCTTGAATATAATAAAAAACCAAACTTCGAACAAATTCACTAAAAATTGTAAATTTCCGAGGAACTCGAAATCAATGCGCGAAAAAAGAAAGAATTTTCTAGAGCTCTTTGCAAAATCATATCGTGTGTTTGACCGTTCACAGCTGATGATCAGTTGATTGTAGAGCTTTCAAAAAGCTTTTAAAAATCTAATCAAAGCATCTGCTATCGATATGTGAAAAAATAAACGGTTTTTTAAATTTGAAAATTTGAATTAAATGCCGCTAGCGAGACCAAATCGCCCAAATGTTAAGAACATTTGAGGTGGCGCACAGTGGGCGATTCAAACAATATTACTATTATAATCAATAAATCAATTATAATACATAATTACTTGCAGGCAGGGCGAATATGACAAATTTGCGGACTCGTTTAAAAAGCAACACCTCAATATGTCGGCCTCAAAGTTTTCCACATATTAAGTAGGAATAATTTCAAATGTTATACATTTCTTTTCTTTTTTAACAATGTTTCTTGATCCAAGGTCGAGCTGAGCCAAACAAATTGCAATTGAAAGTCCAGGGAGATTCGTGAAATATACCTATAATTTGTATGAATAAAACGGAAACATTTAAAGAATTGTACATAAAGGTCGCTGTGGAAATGGATTGCTATGATGACGATTTTGAACTATTGTAAGTTCTGAACACTTTTCAATTGTGCTATATAATATTATTAACATTTATTATAGTTTTGATGGGGTATTATTAGATCGGGATGATACGCCAATAAATCATAAAACGGAAGGCAATGAAATGATTGATTTCCGTAAAAACTAACAGATAAATAATAAATAAATAATAAAATTGCAAACTAAATTTTGATTGTCTGTGCCTTGCGATGTCAAGATCTTATTGAATGCGAAAATGCTCACTTAAAATAAGAGCGTATAGCGTTATATTTTAGTAGTCGCGCACACAACGAGAGGAAACAAATCCAAATCTTTGTTATGTTATTCGCGTACAGTATTTAAATTGTGCGCCAACTTTTGTTTACATTTGAACAGCTGACATTTCAGAGCGGCCATATTGAGAATTTTACCGTTGTCCATATTTCTCAGTTCGTGCCAATGGAAACCCCGAAACGGGACTTCAAAAACGTAAAAAAACTGAGTGAAGTGGAAATAGGCTATTAGCACTAACCATACAATACATAGATGCGTCACGTCATACAACCAAAACGTCTCATTAAAAACAATATTATTGCCGCCCCAGTCGGGGCGTGCGCTGCGATTCGAACACCGAGCCTCTTCGGCTCATTCGAAAATTCGAAGATCTAACGCAGTGCGCAGCGTTGAGTTCAGTCGCAGATAAAATGCGGAGCGATGAGCACGGGCGCATTTCGTTGCGCTCTGCTTTCGTTTCTATGTATGCGTGTATGTATCTACATGCTCGCTTATATCAGTCCGTCAGCCGGCAGAGGGCTGGAGGAAATTTTTTATTGTTTCTTCCTCTTATAGAAATACAATGTTTCGGGTACATAGAGAGACTAATAGCACTAACCAATAATTGTATTATTTATATTTTCTCTAATTTCCTGAAATGTTATTGTTATCTTAAAATGTAAAAAACAAAATTTTAAAGTTAAAACTTTTTTGAATAGAGTTTTAAAAAGTGTTTGCAAAAAGGAATTTGAAAATCATCAAAAATCAATGCGCGATTAGTTCTTATTCTGTCAGTAAACTTGAAATGGAATAAAAAAATGTAAATCGCATTAAAAAAAAAAAAAAACAAAATATTCATATATTCTCGATCGGGAGTTGAACCCAGACCCACAACATGTTAGGCTTGCACACCACCAGCAGAGCCAACGCGGTCCTTGTGCAAGTGCCATTTAACTGCAAACATATGAACGCGAGCAATTGTTGTTGTCCTCTTCTTCGAGACTTTCGTCGCGACAAAACAAAATTGACGTGCGCTAGCTGCTCGTTTGCGAGGCAACCGCACGTTGCAAAACTTCACATGCATACACATACTGATATAAGCGAGCATGTAGATACATACACGCATACATAGAAACGAAAGCAGAGCGCAACGAAATGCGCCCGTGCTCATCGCTCCGCATTTGATCTGCGACTGAACTCAACGCTGCGCGCTGCATTAGAACTTCGAATTTTCAAATGAGCCGAAGAGGCTCGGTGTTCGAATCGCAGCGCACAGCCCGACTGGGACACCAATAATACTGTTTTTAATGACACGTTTTGGTTGTATGACTTGACGCATCTATGTATTGCATGGTTAGTGCTTCTACCCTATGGGTAGCGGGTATAAAAACAAACACGCAAAATATTTGGCATCGCCAATGCGGTGCACAACTAACCGAGTACTCGGTCGCGAAACTCATTCTTGCATTGCCTCGCCGTTCGGATACGGTAAATTTTCTACTCATGCCTTCACCACATTGGCCAAATCCGTTTTAGACAATGTCTCACTCAGTCAGTCAGAACTTTGAGTGAGAGTACCAAATGCTGTTTTGACTGTATTCATACAGACCTCTAGTGCATACATACGATCATAAGCAATATAATTATATATTCCCGCCGCTGCCGCTGCGATTTATAGGCTGTGGTGTGAGAGATGATTAAATCTCTTAAGCTACAACGCCGCTGCGTCGATGCCGCTATGTCTTTTGCCATTCACACGTTCACTAATGTAAGCAAGGGCAAAAGTGGAGCTGCATATTGAATGCGTAAAAAAACAATTGGCGGACAAAACAGCAACAATGTCGAAAGTGGAGCGACTCATCGAATTAGTCGAAAAAAATAAAATTTTATATGATTCGGCGGACGCGGACTATAAAAACGTATCAAAAAGGAACAAGATATGGGACGAAATTGGATTGGAGCTGGAAGAAAGTGGTAATTATATTGTTTTATCAAATCAAGTTCAGTTCTTGTACAATGAAACAGTTGTGTAGTGTTCATACATATATTTTATGGCTGTGTCCAATTGTACTAAAACTGTCTCCAGTTGCAAGGAATCTGTGAAATGAAAATTAATTATTTTTTATATTTTTAGGAAATGAAATAAAAAAATGGGAGAATTTGAGGGACACTTTCGCTAAATCTTTGAAGATCAGTTCAGGGCACGCTGGTAAAACGTGGATTTGGGCGAATGAAATGGAGTGGTTTCGTTCATATATTTGTTCAACAAATGTAAGTGAAGAAAGAGAAGAATGCGAACCAGCAGAAACTGGAGCAGTTTCGTTGGCGTTAACGGACGAGAGCATCGATGGGTTTATCCCAAGGGCTACGTCCTCCGTAGAGGATATAACACAATATCTAAAGTCGCAGGGGCCAGACGACATAGATATGTTGTTTTTGGCTCATGCGCAAACAATTAAAAAATTTTGCGCTAGGAGACAGACGCAAATTAAATTTAAAATCGCTAAATTGATAATGGAGGAAGAGATGGCGATTCTCGAAGAAAATAGAGGTGGAAAAAACATCGATGTAACATCGAAGTTATCATCGATGTTGCCAAAAATATTTTTTACATTGATTGTTATCTGAAAACATCGATTATCGTCACTTGCAACCGAGAAACACAAAGCGTGGTAAGCGGAGAAGAAATTTTTGTGCAATTTTTACAAAAACTAATCTATTTTACTTGAATTTATAGTGAACAATATTGGTGGTGTTGGTGGATAACATCTTGGAGCCTTTTGAGCACGCTACTCGGTCTATTTCCCAAGAAAAAAACTCTTCAATATCGATATTAATTCCTCTCATATGTGAACTAAACAAAAATATGGTTGATATTAAGCCAAAAATTAAGACTACAGAAGGGAATTTAATTTTTGATTTTCTAACGGCTCGTATGCCAGAGCGTTTCGCCCATTATGAGGTTAGAACAGTCCCAAGAGTGGCAACTATTCTAGATTCAAGGTTCAAAAAAGATGGTTTTCTCTCTCAGTCAAATTCAGACCAAGCTACTAAGGCTTTAGAGAATGAATTGTACAACACATTGCCCAAAACACAGCACGATACGCCAACACCACCAAATCCAGAACCGGAAAAGAAGAAATTTACGTTCCTACAGCAAAAAGTCGCTGTTAAATCTAAGTCGACCAGGACAGACGCTATTATAGCTCTAAGGCAATATTTGGAGGCTCCAAATTCCCCGGAGAACGTCGAGCCCCTAGAATTCTACAAGGTTTGAAATTGTTCAATATATCCTTTTAAATCGAATGGTTATTTTTTATAGATATGCCCAGATTCCATGGAAGCTTTGAAAAGCATTGCAAAACGATACTTTTGCGTTCCAGCATTTTCCACGGCGTCCGAGACGATTTTCAGCAAAGCTGGCCAAGTCATTAGTGAGCGCAGGAGCTCTCTCAAACCAAAAATAGTTAATATGTTGATATTTTTGAACAAAAACAGCTTCCTTTATGATCTCAATTAAATAAGTTAAATTTAAACGGCGATAATCGATCATAATCGATGTTTTCATTCCAAAACATCGACAACATCGATTGTGGCCAACATCGATGTTTTTCCAGCTCTAATGTCCATATATTGCGACGCATTCATTGGTCAGTCCCATGACCATTTAGGATTGTTGTGCGGGAACAAATTTCACAGAACAAACTGCACCAGAATAGGGCATGATTGACGAAATTTACTAATCAAAAATACTTAATAAAAAAAATCAAATTAATAAAAATATTGTTTTACTAACGTAGCTTTATATTTTGGCTATCATCCTAATTGTCTGGTGGTTTCTAGCGTTTTTCATATGTTACTTTAGCTATTTTATGAACAGAAAAATTGGCAACACTGACTGTATGCGATATTTTCCATGGTTTAATTTCAAACTGATACAAAATTTGTGCCTGGTTGAACAGAGCCATTTGTTAAAATAATATGTGTGAACATACAATTTTATGAAAAATTTAAATTCTAGACCAGGCATATTGAAAATGTACCAAAATGAAAAAAAGTGATCCAATGTACCAGTTTGGGTACATTTTCTATGCGTTGGTACATTGGATCACTATTTTCATATTATTACATTTTCCAAATTTTAAGCGAAGACTGCGTGAAGAATGTTATCCAAGAACAGGGGCAACGCATCATACTAGATCGAAACGTTATGAAACGAAAGGACGGAAACATGGCGCAGCGCCACATCCAAGACGATCGAATATGTGAATGTCTAACACGAATCAACGTTACGAAATGTGATGAAATATGTTCGGAAGCCCAACGCTACCTATAAAACGGTCGAAAGTGCCACGCTCACTTATCTCATTAATTCGAATGTATTCGAAATCGGAGCGGAGGAAGGATCACGTGATGAACGTTAAAAAAAGGATGGGAACGTGATGGAATTCAGACGAAAGTACAAATCCATTTCCAAGACACTTGAAGATAAAATAGAAAATCTGAAAGAAAAGTCGAATATTATAACCAAGACGTGACGAATGTGCGAAAAAGGTTGGTAACGCAGTGCAATGAGGGCAGCACACCATGAATACTCATCGACATTCGGCCAATAGTCAATTTTCCTCGGTTTTCATCCAGAAACCTAAAGTCCTTCAAATCACTTCTAGTTTGTGACTCGAACATACACATCGGCTCCGCGATTCTCCAAAGTTAACAATATTTAACAATTGTTAAGTGAATAATTGTGCAGTGAAAATTGTTTAAACCTTCAACATTAACAATAAAACCCTCGTCGAAAACAAATTTTAATTGTACAGTGAAAATTGTTAATAACTTTCAAAATCAAGTTTGTTTAAACAAATTGTAAAATTCAAAAATTATTATTAAACAACATTGTAAAAATCAATTTTACAATACACAATCAAATACTTTAAAAACAATACTACAAATAAAATAAACTTTATTACATTCAACCAACAAATAAAAAACGAAACAAACAAAAACATCAACATGAATCCCGAGAACATCAACAACTTCAACAACACCACCAACACCATCAATGGAGAGTATTGCTATTCCTGCCAGCATTACCTACCCGCAGGTATGCAATGGCATTTCCACGCTCGCACCGAGATACATAAATGCAACTCTATCCGTCCGGTGGACGGAAGAATCAAGCAGATTGTGAATGGATACAAGGGACGTATTCTCCAATACATGTTTGAGAACGAGGGAGCGGATGTAAGGATGCCTATTAAATTCCTAAATGAGGCTGGACTAGCACTGATCCCTCACTTGGAATGCGTGATGACTACCCACCTATCATCCAAATGCAATTTTGAGTTGTTTGCTGAGTACATGCTAATAAAAGAGCATGATATTCAACAAGAAATAAAATCGTTCCGGAGCACAATGTCTCTGGTTACAACTGGATCCAACTTCCTTCACTTCCTTGAATCGCATAAAAATGTGATAGACGCAAAAATGAGTGAGTTTCAGGAAAAGGACAGCAGATGGACCTTGATACGAATCATTAGGCTAGAGCTTAATGTTTACAAATGTGATCCGACAAAAGGATCTAATCATTTTGAGCTTCCTCTTAAATTAAAAAATAGAAGGGCAGTTGTTAATGTACATAACAAAGATGCCTTCTGTTTTAAGTGGGCAATTATATCGGCCCTCAAACCAATAAGTAGATCATACCATTGCAATAGTTATGGTGTTGAGATCACGTCCCCAATAATTGAGGTGAACAACATAAAGATAGACTTCAATGGATTAGCATTCCCGATGGAAATTCGAAAAATAGAAGAGTTCACTCAACGAAACCCTCACATAAGTTTAAATGTTTTCGGGTATGATGAGGAATCTGACAAAATAATTGGACCGCTTTACTGCGATGGAGTGGAAATGAGAATCCACATTAACTTATTATTCGTCGACGGACCAACGGCGGGTATTCATGGACACTATGTGGGGATTAAAAATATTTCATCAATAAATTTGAAAATATCACAATAACCTTACAATTTCAATTTTCATACACAGTCTACTTGCCAAACAACTGGGTAAACAGCGAGTTAAGCGTTGGTTCTGTAATCAATGCTTACAATACTCAACGAGTGAGGAGAGGGCAGCTCAACATACATTGAGATGCAGTCGGGTGGTTACCGAGGGACCAAGGAAGGATCAGAAGATTACCTTTAAAAACCATCACCGTCAGTTGGAGGTTCCGTTCGTCGTGTATGCAGACTGTGAATGCATATTGGAACCAGTAACATTAGATGTAAGTGCAAACACCAAAATTATTAATAAGCATGTGCCGGTAGCATTTGCATACTACATAAAGTGTGCATTTGACTCTGGCTTAGATAAGTTTGTTTCGAAGACAGGAGGTGATGTCGCTCGCACTTTCATTAAAAATTTAAAGTCAGACTTGTCCGATTTGTATGAGAACCACATGAAAATAGTGGTTCCAATGCACATGAGTCATAATGAGGTAGAAAATTTTAGGAAAGCGACCATTTGTCACATATGTAAGGGTATTTTAAATAATGATAGAGTGAAAGATCACTGTCATTTTACAGGTAGATATAGAGGTGCAGCCCATAATTCTTGTAACCTTAAATACAAGACGGGTGATTTTATCCCTGTATTCTTTCACAATTTCTCCAAATATGATTCTCATTTGTTTGTTAAAGAACTTGGAGAAATTGAGGGGGAAATAAAAGTCATTCCTTTGAATAAGGAATTATATATATCAATTTCTAAATATCTCCCTCTTAGGAAAAATACGCTAGAAATCAGATTTTTGGATACTATCAGATTCATGCCTTCAAGTCTAGACACGCTCGCGGGGAATTTGAGTGAGGAGAATTTCAATGTGCTGAAATCACAGTACAAAAACAAGTCAGATTTTGAACTACTTCGCAGGAAAGGTGTTTTCCCCTACGAATATTTAGATTCTGTTGAAATACTAGATGAAACTTCTCTCCCACCAAGGTCCAAGTTCTATAGTAATTTAACAGAGTCAGAATGTTCAGAAGAGGATTACGCTCATGCCATCCAAGTATGGTGTCATTTTAATTGTCGTTCATTGAAGGAATACTTAGAATTGTATTTGAAAACTGATGTTTTATTGTTAACAGACGTTTTCCAAAATTTTAGGGCAATTTGTTCTTCAATTTACAATCTTGACCCCGCCCATTATTACACTACACCAGGATTGTCGTGGGATGCTATGCTAAAAACCACAGAGATCGAACTCGAGTTACTCACTGACATTGATATGATTACATATTTTAAGAGTGGAATTCGGGGTGGGTTGGTGCAATGTAGTCATTGGCATGCAAAAACAAACCACAAATACTTAAAAGATTTCGATCCTACTAAAGAATCGGAATTTTTAATGTATGTGGATGCAAACAATTTGTATGGTTGGGCTATGTCTGAACCACTACCTTACGGTGAGTTCAAATGGTTAAACACGAATCAGGTTAAGAGTTTTAATCTAGAAAATATTCATGAAAATAGTGAGTATGGGTATATTCTAGAGGTTGATCTAGATTACCCTTACTCAATCCATGATGAACATAATGATCTACCATTCTGTCCGGATAACAAACTGCCATCAAGCACTTGTAAAACTCCAAAGTTAATAGCCAATCTCGCTGAAAAGAAGAATTATATTATATACTATAAGACTTTAAAACAGTGTATGAGACATGGCTTGGAATTAAAAAAAATTCACTCCATCCTTCAATTTAGGCAGAAAGCGTGGCTCAAGAAATATATTGATATAAACACTGAGCATAGGACCAGAGGCAAAAATAATTTTGAAAAAGATTTTTTCAAATTATTGAACAATGTTGTTTATGGGAAAACCATGGAAAACAGTGAAAAAAGGGTGGATGTACGAATAATAACGGAGTGGGAGTATCCAATTGAAAATAGGAAGTCAGGGCGACCCAAATTATGTGCCAGGGATTTAATATCAAAATCTAATTTTCATAGTGCTTCAAAGTTCAGTGAAACTATGTATGGAATTCAAATGAAGAGGTTACACAACATTTGTGATAAACCAATTTACTTCCATTATGACTACATGAAACATGAAAGTTTGGGAAAGCACTCAAATTAAATTATATGGATACGGATTCATTTATTTACAGCATAAAAACAAATGATTTTTATGCAGATATTCGGGATGATGTGGAGTTAAAGTTTGACACGTCCGAATATCCAGATGAATTGGCCGAGTTGTATAAGTTTAAGAAATGTAATAAGAAACGATTGGGTTTCTTTAAGGATGAGTTGCGTGGTAAACCAATGACTGAGTTTGTTGGTTTACGTCCAAAAATGTATGCGTACACATATGAAAATTTCGATAACTCTGGTGAAATATGCATAAAAAAAAATAAGGGGGTAAAGGCATGTTGTTTGATGGGCATTTCATTATCAAATTATTCAAATACTTTGTATACAGGAAAGCAAGAACGTTCTAGTATGGAGATGTTTAGGTCTAGAGGGCATGAAATTACTACAGTCGAAATAACAAAAACTACATTAGATAGCGAGGATGATAAACGAATAATAGAAGAAGATAGGATTTCAACTATAGCAAGAGCACATTATTTAGTAATTCCCTTTGAAATTGAGAGTTCCATATCAATTCTAGAAGCGGAGTCAAGAGTTTGGCGCAGGCAAATGTTTGCGCTAGAGAACTCACACAGTAATCAAACTAGTGTGAAAAAATAAATAATCATAAAATAAAGTTGGATAATAATGAAAGTGCGATCAACATTTACGAAGGACAATTAGTATTACATTTCATGTTAATGGATAGGTTGAAAAACTAGATGTTTAGAATAATAAAACAATACTTTATTGAAAATTAAAATGTATAAATAAAAAAAAAAAAATGTTTAAAATTAAGAGTACATATTAGTAAATTAAGAAAAAATAAAAAATTATAAACAACTTAAAATAAAATAAAAAGAAAGAAAAAATAAAAAAAATGTTAAATAACTTGAAGTAAAATAAAAAGAAAAAAAATACAAAACACAAAATTGTTTTCAATCTTATGTTATATTATTAAAAAATTTCATTATTATTATGAATCCAGCTGTCTTCGGTTTTGGGGAAACCCAACCAGCGCACGAGAGCTCTATTGCCTTTCTTTTTTAACACTTTTTCAACCAGATAAGTGTTAGGAAAACTTGTTTTTTTCAGTTCCTCTTTGTAGAAACCACCTTGAATTGGATTCCCATTGAAGTCTTGTAGTAAGTATGTTGTTGGGTAACTATTTTGTACTTTGCTTATTTTAAAAATTTCAGTTGTCCAATTAGGAGTATAGCCTTTTTCAAATACGTGTTTGTACTTGCTGATGCGTACATAATCACCCATTTTCAATTTGCTACCCGTAAACATTTTAATATTGTTGTAGACAGTTTTCAAAATATGTTTCTCATTATTAGTGTTTACATTAACAGGTGGCATTCGTATAGTTCTATGATATCTATTGTTGTAAACGGAAATTAGTGTTTTGAATATATCAATCCACTTGTATGTCCCATTGAAACTTAATTCACGACACATTAGGTCTTTTAATGACCTATTAAATCGTTCAACAATTGACGCCTTTAGACTACTAAATGTTGAATAGTGGTTGATTCCATATCGTTTCATTAATATCTTAAATTGAGTGTTAAAGAACTCTTTACCATCGTCTGTTTGAAGATTTTTGGAGAATCCTCTCCCTGATTGAAATATTTTCTCCATGGCCTCAGCAACGTCTTTTGCATTTTTAGACTTTATTGCTTCCCCCATCCATGCTGTTAGCATGTAGCGATACCATTGTTTGAGGGTGCATACTTCCCATTTCAACCAAGTCAGCTTGCCATAATTTGTTTATTCCTTTTGTTATGACTCTACGTCTAAGAAAATGCTTACGTGAAGGAGCATGTATTTCATTAATTATTCCCCGTCTAGACATATTTATTACTTTCGAATATTAGAGCGTATAATTTTATCAAGAATATCTGATGTAGTTTTCTCAGTCTTGATTATTCGCTGATCAACTATAGACAATTTATCGGATAATAATCTCTCATTCCTTTCTTGGTGACTTGAAATCATTGATGTTAGAAAATTTCTCAGATTGTTTACAACTTGGTCCACATATTCTTTTATCGCCAAGTCGGCATTCTCAATTGGTAAGCGACCATTTTTTAAACGTCTTCCTTGTATATTGTAATTTCCATCATTATCAATGTAGAGTCCTGGTATTTTCTCACGTCGTTTTAAATGAATAGAGATCTGCTTATCATTTACATAACGTCCAAACTTGTCAACAGACATGATGATTATAAGCTCATTTCAATATTATCAATCAATTATATATGAATTTAGTGTATAATTTGAGCCTCTCTCAATTCTTCAATTATTAACGTTATTTCATTAGTGTGATTCGTATTTCCAGCTGTTTGAGAGGCAATTAAGAGTTATAATCGTTCAACCAACTCATTTGGATCGTCCCAATATACATAATTGGGTTTATTCGTCGCGAGTGATATGAATCCAGTCCCACAAACAATTGATTTTGAGATTTTAGGTATAGACTCAGCAGTACGTGATTTTGTTAAGAGTGGTTTAATAATTTTTGTATATTTCTTTGCCCTTGTTCCTCTGATCTGTCCATCGGAATTAAAATTTCTCTGGTGCATTAGTTATCAATAAAATTTTATTATATATTTCTAGATCATTTGAATTATAATTTTGAGGTAGGCGGTGGAATATTAGTGAATATAATCCACTAGTAAGACGCCAGTTTTGACCATCATCCAATTCAATTTTGTTGTGAGTCACATTAATGTGTGAATTCCCCAACATTAATTGTCCACTTCCATTTTTTGTATGGGCCATATGTCTTATCCAAAAGATCTTCCCGTGTCAGTTCACTAATATTCAAATTTTTTGAGTTGTCTTCATGTTGGGTTGATTAACTCGTTATCGAAGGCGTTGAATGTATAGATGTTTCATTTGGTAACACGTTCGATGAATGAGAGGGCTCTTGACTCGTTAACGGAAATGATGAATGGGGTGCGTCTTGAACCGGTAATGGAAGCGAAGTGTGGGGGGGATATTTGTTTCATAAGCTTAGTTGATGAATAAGGAGAACCTTCTCTCGCTAACGATTTCGAGGTATGAGGTAAGCCTTCAAACGATGTGTCTTCTATAGCTGGTTGAGAATAGAATTGATCATCATCATCATCATCATCATCCTGAGCATTAACACTATCCATTCCCCAATCCAATGTCTTCTCAATATCATATTTAGGTTTTGAGAATTGACTCTTAGCACTGTGAAATGTGAGTTTCCTTTTCTTGTTAGGTGGTGTGTTTCTCTCTCGGTCGGATGGAGTAGTTTTGCATAGTTTTTCAGTCTCAACATTATTAAACTCTGATGGTATCAATGTCTGAAATTTTTTGTTATCATTCACAAGTTCATGTAGTGGTTCAGTTATAGGTTTAAATGTTTCCTCCAGACCAATACTGTTCTGACTTTTGAGTTGTTTAAGATCAGAAAAATTTTTTTTTTAGAGCATTTCGGCTTTTAGTTAATTGAGTTAAAACTTTTTGATTCATTTTCTTTCTTTCAAATATATCTCATTCAACTGTTAGTGGATTAGTGATTATTTCAGTCTTGTGGTCATTAGTGTACTGTGATATATTTTACGAAACATAATCATATATAACCAATAAACAGATACATTAGAATATTTTGATGAAGAGAGCTGGTTGTACAGATCAGCTATCAGACTTTTAAATAGACCAGCTAGCTATTCTTTTAAACAGACCTGGTTGTACAGATCAGGTAGCTGGTTGTATCGACCAGCTAACTGTTCTTTTAAATAGACCTCTGTACAACCAGGTCTATTTAAAAGATCAGGTATCTGGTTGTATCGAACAGCTAGCTGTTCTTTTAAACAGACTTGATTATACAGATATTATGATATTCGATGATGTGACATGTGAAAAGCAGGATAATATCCGAAACTATTTTTGTATGGGAAGACATAAGAATATTGATTCATTCTATTTATGTCAAACATACACACATATACCGAAGCATTTAATACGTGACAATGCTAATTTTATTATAATGTTTAAACAAGATGATTTGAACATGCGTCATATATATCGAGATCACGTAAACAGTGACATGGACTATGAATCATTTATGGAAATTTCACGAAAATGCTGGGAGGAGAAATTTGGATTTCTACTAATCTCTAAAGATGATGATATGAAAAATGGGCGATACAGAAAAGGCTTTGATCAATTCATTATACTTTAAAAATATGAATATAAAACTAATGATATGATGATTAAACAACAGTCCAAACTCAGACTTCAAAATGTCTACATCACTAACATTTGCATTAAATGGAAACACATCAGTTATAACCGAAAATTTTTTCCCACAAATTGAATTAAATAGAAATTATGAGTGTGCTCTCATTGACTTTCACACATACAATTCTATACCAAACGTAGATAGAGGAACAATCTATTTCATATTGGAAATAAATGTATAGAAATACTTGTTGGATCGTATGAACTCAAAGAGATTGCAACATATATTATTGATGTCCTAAAGGGGTGTGGTTCTTATGATGTGTTAAAAATAGAAACCAACAATAATACGCTGAAAGTTCAAGTTACCACTAAAAAGAAACAGTATATTTTAATCGTGAATGAAGTATTGGAAAGCTATTTGGATTTGGTGCACGTATTCTAAAACCGCACAATACTGAAATTTATGTCTCAGATAATCCTGTGAATATTTTAAAAGTAAATACAATTAGATTGGAATGCAACATTATCAGTGGCTCATATGTAGGTAATAGACCAAATCATGTGCTTCATGAATTTGGAATCAATGTTCCTCCGGGATATAAAATGAGTATTACACCACGAAACTTGATTTATTTACCTATCAACACTAGAGAAATAAGCACGCTCGAAGTACGGATAACTGATCAGGAGGGGGAATTAAACAATTTTCGAGGGAAACTATATCAATTCGTCTTCATTTACGAGCAACAGAATGATTATTTATAATAAAAGGTCGTTACATCACCTCACAACTCCCATTACTAAATGTAAAGGTGAAGTGAAAACACCATCATCATTATCATCTCGAGGACCATCATATCCACGACCTGCGGTATCATTAAAAAATAAACTGATTTTAAAATCACTTGGATTTAATATTCAGTAAAATTACTACCTTCATTTCAAATGAATGAAATTTTTTTTGTGCAAGATAAACCTCTCAATGATGAGAGTATCACGAAAAAAGAATATCACACTTATTACCCATATCAGCAGAACTTCAAACCAAATGATGAAGTTCGTATTACAATACTGTCTTCGGTTTTGGGGAAACCCAACCAGCGCACGAGAGCTCTATTGCCTTTCTTTTTTAACACTTTTTCAACCAGATAAGTGTTAGGAAAACTTGTTTTTTTCAGTTCCTCTTTGTAGAAACCACATTGAATTGGATTCCCATTGAAGTCTTGTAGTAAGTATGTTGTTGGGTAACTATTTTGTACTTTGCTTAATTTAAAAATTTCAGTTGTCCAATTAGGAGTATAGCCTTTTTCAAATACGTGTTTGTACTTGCTGATGCGTACATAATCACCCATTTTCAATTTCCTACCCGTAAACATTTTAATATTGTTGTAGACAGTTTTCAAAATATGTTTCTCATTATTAGTGTTTACATTAACAGGTGGCATTCGTATAGTTCTATGATATCTATTGTTGTAAACGGAAATTAGTGTTTTGAATATATCAATCCACTTGTATGTCCCATTGAAACTTAATTCACGACACATTAGGTCTTTTAATGACCTATTAAATCGTTCAACAATTGACGCCTTTAGACTACTAAATGTTGAATAGTGGTTGATTCCATATCGTTTCATTAATATCTTAAATTGAGTGTTAAAGAACTCTTTACCATCGTCTGTTTGAAGATTTTTGGAGAATCCTCTCCTGATTGAAATATTTTTCTCCATGGCCTCAGCAACGTCTTTTGCATTTTTAGACTTTATTTGCTTCCCCATCCATGCTGTTAGCATGTAGCGATACCATTGTTTGAGGGTGCATACTTCCCCATTTCAACCAAGTCAGCTTGCCATAATTTGTTTATTCCTTTTGTTATGACTCTACGTATAAGAAAATGCTTACGTGAAGGAGCATGTATTTCATTAATTATTCCCCGTCTAGACATATTTATTACTTTCGAATATTAGAGCGTATAATTTTATCAAGAATATCTGATGTAGTTTTCTCAGTCTTGATTATTCGCTGATCAACTATAGACAATTTATCGGATAATAATCTCTCATTCCTTTCTTGATGACTTGAAATCATTGATGTTAGAAAATTTCTCAGATTGTTTACAACTTGGTCCACATATTCTTTTATCGCCAAGTCGGCATTCTCAATTGGTAAGCGACCATTTTTTAAACGTCTTCCTTGTATATTGTAATTTCCATCATTATCAATGTAGAGTCCTGGTATTTTCTCACGTCGTTTTAAATGAATAGAGATCTGCTTATCATTTACATAACGTCCAAACTTGTCAACAGACATGATGATTATAAGCTCATTTCAATATTATCAATCAATTATATATGAATTTAGTGTATAATTTGAGCCTCTCTCAATTCTTCAATTATTAACGTTATTTCATTAGTGTGATTCGTATTTCCAGCTGTTTGAGAGGCAATTAAGAGTTATAATCGTTCAACCAACTCATTTGGATCGTCCCAATATACATAATTGGGTTTATTCGTCGCGAGTGATATGAATCAAGTCCCACAAACAATTGATTTTGAGATTTTAGGTATAGACTCAGCAGTACGTGATTTTGTTAAGAGTGGTTTAATAATTTTTGTATATTTCTTTTGCCCTTGTTCCTCTGATCTGTCCATCGGAATTAAAATTTCTCTGGTGCATTAGTTATCAATAAAATTTTATTATATATTTCTAGATCATTTGAATTATAATTTTGGAGGTAGGCGGTGGAATATTAGTGAATATAATCCACTAGTAAGACGCCAGTTTTGACCATCATCAATTCAATTTTTGTTGTGAGTCACATTAATGTGTGAATTCCCCAACATTAATTGTCCACTTCCATTTTGTATGGGCCATATGTCTTATCCAAAGATCTTCCCGTGTCAGTTCACTAATATTCAAATTTTTGAGTTGTCTTCATGTTGGGTTGATTAACTCGTTATCGAAGGCGTTGAATGTATAGATGTTTCATTTGGTAACACGTTCGATGAATGAGAGGGCTCTTGACTCGTTAACGGAAATGATGAATGGGGTGCGTCTTGAACCGGTAATGGAAGCGAAGTGTGGGGGGATATTTGTTTCATAAGCTTAGTTGATGAATAAGGAGAACCTTCTCTCGCTAACGATTTCGAGGTATGAGGTAAGCCTTCAAACGATGTGTCTTCTATAGCTGGTTGAGAATAGAATTGATCATCATCATCATCATCATCATCCTGAGCATTAACACTATCCATTCCCCAATCAATGTCTTCTCAATATCATATTTAGGTTTTGAGAATTGACTCTTAGCACTGTGAAATGTGAGTTTCCTTTTCTTGTTAGGTGGTGTGTTTCTCTCTCGGTCGGATGGAGAGTAGTTTTGCATAGTTTTTTTTTCAGTCTCAACATTATTAAACTCTGATGGTATCAATGTCTGAAATTTTTGTTATCATTCACAAGTTCATGTAGTGGTTCAGTTATAGGTTTATATGTTTCCTCCAGACCAATACTGTTCTGACTTTTGAGTTGTTTAAGATCAGAAAAATTTTTTTTTTAGAGCATTTCGGCTTTTAGTTAATTGAGTTAAAACTTTTTGATTCATTTTCTTTCTTTCAAATATATCTCATTCAACTGTTAGTGGATTAGTGATTATTTCAGTCTTGTGGTCATTAGTGTACTGTGATATATTTTACGAAACATAATCATATATAACCAATAAACAGATACATTAGAATATTTTGATGAAGAGAGCTGGTTGTACAGATCAGCTATCAGACTTTTAAATAGACCAGCTAGCTATTCTTTTAAACAGACCTGGTTGTACAGATCAGGTAGCTGGTTGTATCGACCAGCTAACTGTTCTTTTAAATAGACCTCTGTACAACCAGGTCTATTTAAAAGATCAGGTATCTGGTTGTATCGAACAACTAGCTGTTCTTTTAAACAGAACTTGATTATACAGATATTATGATATTCGATGATGTGGCATGTGAAAAGCAGGATAATATCCGAAACTATTTTTGTATGGGAAGACATAAGAATATTGATTCATTCTATTTATGTCAAACATACACACATATACCGAAGCATTTAATACGTGACAATGCTAATTTTATTATAATGTTTAAACAAGATGATTTGAACATGCGTCATATATATCGAGATCACGTAAACAGTGACATGGACTATGAATCATTTATGGAAATTTCACGAAAATGCTGGGAGGAGAAATTTGGATTTCTACTAATCTCTAAAGATGATGATATGAAAAATGGGCGATACAGAAAAGGCTTTGATCAATTCATTATACTTTTAAAAATATGAATATAAAACTAATGATATGATGATTAAACAACAGTCCAAACTCAGACTTCAAAATGTCTACATCACTAACATTTGCATTAAATGGAAACACATCAGTTATAACCGAAAATTTTTTCCCACAAATTGAATTAAATAGAAATTATGAGTGTGCTCTCATTGACTTTCACACATACAATTCTATACCAAACGTAGATAGAGGGAACAATCTATTTCATATTGGAAATAAATGTATAGAAATACTTGTTGGATCGTATGAACTCAAAGAGATTGCAACATATATTATTGATGTCCTAAAGTGGTGTGGTTCTTATGATGTGTTAAAAATAGAAACCAACAATAATACGCTGAAAGTTCAAGTTACCACTAAAAAAGAAACAGTATATTTTAATCGTGAATGAAGTATTGGAAAGCTATTTGGATTTGGTGCACGTATTCTAAAACCGCACAATACTGAAATTTATGTCTCAGATAATCCTGTGAATATTTTAAAAGTAAATACAATTAGATTGGAATGCAACATTATCAGTGGCTCATATGTAGGTAATAGACCAAATCATGTGCTTCATGAATTTGGAATCAATGTTCCTCCGGGATATAAAATGAGTATTACACCACGAAACTTGATTTATTTACCTATCAACACTAGAGAAATAAGCACGCTCGAAGTACGGATAACTGATCAGGAGGGGGAATTAATCAATTTTCGAGGGGAAACTATATCAATTCGTCTTCATTTACGAGCAACAGAATGATTATTTATAATAAAAGGTCGTTACATCACCTCACAACTCCCATTACTAAATGTAAAGGTGAAGTGAAAACACCATCATCATTATCATCTCGAGGACCATCATATCCACGACCTGCGGTATCATTAAAAAATAAACTGATTTTAAAATCACTTGGATTTAATATTCAGTAAAATTACTACCTTCATTTCAAATGAATGAAATTTTTTTTGTGCAAGATAAACCTCTCAATGATGAGAGTATCACGAAAAAAGAATATCACACTTATTACCCATATCAGCAGAACTTCAAACCAAATGATGAAGTTCGTATTACAATACTTGTCTTCGGTTTTGGGGAAACCAACCAGCGCACGAGAGCTCTATTGCCTTTCTTTTTAACACTTTTCAACCAGATAAGTGTTAGGAAAACTTGTTTTTTTCAGTTCCTCTTTGTAGAAACCACATTGAATTGGATTCCCATTGAAGTCTTGTAGTAAGTATGTTGTTGGGTAACTATTTTGTACTTTGCTTAATTTAAAAATTTCAGTTGTCAATTAGGAGTATAGCCTTTTTCAAATACGTGTTTGTACTTGCTGATGCGTACATAATCACCCATTTTCAATTTCCTACCCGTAAACATTTTAATATTGTTGTAGACAGTTTTCAAAATATGTTTCTCATTATTAGTGTTTACATTAACAGGTGGCATTCGTATAGTTCTATGATATCTATTGTTGTAAACGGAAATTAGTGTTTTGAATATATCAATCCACTTGTATGTCCCATTGAAACTTAATTCACGCCACATTAGGTCTTTTAATGACCTATTAAATCGTTCAACAATTGACGCCTTTAGACTACTAAATGTTGAATAGTGGTTGATTCCATATCGTTTCATTAATATCTTAAATTGAGTGTTAAAGAACTCTTTACCATCGTCTGTTTGAAGATTTTTGGAGAATCCTCTCCCTGATTGAAATATTTTCTCCATGGCCTCAGCAACGTCTTTTTGCATTTTTAGACTTTATTGCTTCCCCATCCATGCTGTTAGCATGTAGCGATACCATTGTTTGAGGGTGCATACTTCCCCATTTCAACCAAGTCAGCTTGCCATAATTTGTTTATTCCTTTTGTTATGACTCTACGTCTAAGAAAATGCTTACGTGAAGGAGCATGTATTTCATTAATTATTCCCCGTCTAGACATATTTATTACTTTCGAATATTAGAGCGTATAATTTTATCAAGAATATCTGATGTAGTTTTCTCAGTCTTGATTATTCGACAATTTATCGGATAATAATCTCTCATTCCTTTCTTGATGACTTGAAATCATTGATGTTAGAAAATTTCTCAGATTGTTTACAACTTGGTCCACATATTCTTTTATCGCCAAGTCGGCATTCTCAATTGGTAAGCGACCATTTTTTAAACGTCTTCCTTGTATATTGTAATTTCCATCATTATCAATGTAGAGTCCTGGTATTTTCTCACGTCGTTTTAAATGAATAGAGATCTGCTTATCATTTACATAACGTCCAAACTTGTCAACAGACATGATGATTATAAGCTCATTTCAATATTATCAATCAATTATATATGAATTTGGTGTATAATTTGAGCCTCTCTCAATTCTTCAATTATTAACGTTATTTCATTAGTGTGATTCGTATTTCCAGCTGTTTGAGGCAATTAAGAGTTATAATCGTTCAACCAACTCATTTGGATCGTCCCAATATACATAATTGGGTTTATTCGTCGCGAGTGATATGAATCCAGTCCCACAAACAATTGATTTTGAGATTTTAGGTATAGACTCAGCAGTACGTGATTTTGTTAAGAGTGGTTTAATAATTTTTGTATATTTCTTTGCCCTTGTTCCTCTGATCTGTCCATCGGAATTAAAATTTCTCTGGTGCATTAGTTATCAATAAAATTTTATTATATATTTCTAGATCATTTGAATTATAATTTTGAGGTAGGCGGTGGAATATTAGTGAATATAATCCACTAGTAAGACGCCAGTTTGACCATCATCCAATTCAATTTTGTTGTGAGTCACATTAATGTGTGAATTCCCCAACATTAATTGTCCACTTTTTTTGTATGGGCCATATGTCTTATCAAAAGATCTTCCCGTGCCAGTTCACTAATATTCAAATTTTTGAGTTGTCTTCATGTTGGGTTGATTAACTCGTTATCGAAGGCGTTGAATGTATAGATGTTTCATTTGGTAACACGTTCGATGAATGAGAGGGCTCTTGACTCGTTAACGGAAATGATGAATGGGGTGCGTCTTGAACCGGTAATGGAAGCGAAAGTGTGGGGGATATTTGTTTCATAAGCTTAGTTGATGAATAAGGAGAACCTTCTCTCGCTAACGATTTCGAGGTATGAGGTAAGCCTTCAAACGATGTGTCTTCTATAGCTGGTTGAGAATAGAATTGATCATCATCATCATCATCCTGAGCATTAACACTATCCATTCCCCAATCCAATGTCTTCTCAATATCATATTTAGGTTTTGAGAATTGACTCTTAGCACTGTGAAATGTGAGTTTCCTTTTCTTGTTAGGTGGTGTGTTTCTCTCTCGGTCGGATGGAGAGTAGTTTTGCATAGTTTTTTTTTCAGTCTCAACATTATTAAACTCTGATGGTATCAATGTCTGAAATTTTTGTTATCATTCACAAGTTCATGTAGTGGTTCAGTTATAGGTTTAAATGTTTCCTCAGACCAATACTGTTCTGACTTTTGAGTTGTTTAAGATCAGAAAAATTTTTTTTAGAGCATTTCGGCTTTTAGTTAATTGAGTTAAAACTTTTGATTCATTTCTTTCTTTCAAATATATCTCATTCAACTGTTAGTGGATTAGTGATTATTTCAGTCTTGTGGTCATTGAGTGTACTGTGATATATTTTACGAAACATAATCATATATAACCAATAAACAGATACATTAGAATATTTTGATGAAGAGAGCTGGTTGTACAGATCAGCTATCAGACTTTTAAATAGACCAGCTAGCTATTCTTTTAAACAGACCTGGTTGTACAGATCAGGTAGCTGGTTGTATCGACCAGCTAACTGTTCTTTTAAATAGACCTCTGTACAACCAGGTCTATTTAAAGATCAGGTATCTGGTTGTATCGAACAGCTAGCTGTTCTTTTAAACAGAACCTGATTATACAGATCAGGTATCCGGTTCTGATAACAGACCTGTTTCAATTTCCCATATCCCCATTTAAAATGATGAAATTAAATTTTCAATTACATTTATTCACACAATGTAAAAAGGAGAAAAGTGGCTGAAATTAAATTTTAAATTACATTTATTCACACAATGTAAATAGGAGAAAAAGTGGCTGAAAAAAGAAATCTGAAAATTCCCCGTTTTTGTTTCGCATAATGAAAATTTTAAATTTACATTTCAATAACATTTATTTGAAATAAGTATCAGTAATAAAGCTGGAAAAGAAAGCTGAAAATTTCCCAAATTTACCATTCCCAATTACAATTTCAATTTGAATACAATATCTCCATCATCCTGTTTTGATAGAGTATAATTACCAGTATTTAATTCATATTCAACTTTATCATAGCGTGCCGGGAGGTAAATTAAATACTTTTCAATGTTAATTTTAGGGGAATTAGTATTAAATTTACTAGGAACCTTAGACGCTCCATAGATTCTGAATTCCTTATTCGCTTTGGTAGAGGCGTGGAAAGGGAGCTACTTCTTATCCTTTATTCTATTCAAATAATTCACTGTTGATTTGAACCTCCATGTCATTGGCGAGGAATTGAATGTCTCAAGCAAGAGGAGTAATAAGAGGAAGATTAACTTCGGTGAAGTCAATCTCCTCTCTCCTTGCTAACCTCGTTTGATGGGTTCATCCTGATTATTTGATGTGTGTGTGTGTGTCTAGTACTGCTGGTGTTATTAAGTGCTGCTCCTGGCGGTGATGATACTGCTACTGCTGGTGTTGTTGAGTGCTGAGTGCTGATGACCGAATGATATTTTCCTTCGAGTGGGTGACTGATTTTTATACTTGTCACTTTCCTTCCACTGTTTTTTTGAAAGGTTTTCATTACCTAAAGACTTTTCCTTTGATTTGTTGACTTTCTACCTGTTTGCTAGCTGTAGGACTTCTCAAGTGCTAGAGAAGGACAACCATCCCACTGATAAGTGTCTCCCTACCCTTCAAACCGACATACACCACATTAAAATTCTAAACACAAATGTCCACAGTTTACAGTCCCAAAATTTTGAAAACGTTCATAATTGTACTTAATGTTTTTCCTAAATATCTGACTACTTCTAATGGTGGCTGTAAATTCCCAAAACTATCAGAAATAATAAGAATCTGATCCTCTCTTGTAATATGCTACCCAATGCGTTCCATTCGATATTGAGTCTGCTAAATTTATTATTCCACACTCGAAATTATGTGGAAATTTGGGTAGTTGATCCTTCATATAAACACCTCGAAAATGAGGAATCTTTTCTAAAGGCAAACTTCATTATATGAAAGTTTGATAATGCTCTCTTGGGTAGCTTACCTATTGTTTTTGAACGCGTTTTTGCTTTGATTATTTCTAGCAAATGATATACCATATCCATTTTGTATGGTTGTAAATACAAGCCAGCTCTTAATGCAACCGTTTCCATTTTTTATTATGCCTCTTGTTTTCCTCTACATGTTTTTTAGCCATCTTTGCATTGTTAATAGATTTTACTATTGCTGCACTACCTGACGCCAAACTACCCACAGCGCTCCAGAGCTGTTAAAATCAGGACAATTGGTAGAGCCCACCTATCTTGGGTACATTTTATAACACGTGGAATAACAACATTTTCCTACATCCCATCGAGTTCGATACTGCTTTTTGCATGCAACTTTTATTGCACTCAAGATATCAAGCAGTTTATTCTTTTTCAATTCCTTTGTAGCCTTTTTGATTATTGTAGTCAATGATGTTTTCACTCTTTTCTTTCTCTCCTGACTTAAACCCATTCCAAATTTTTTTCTTCGTCT